>NC_135758.1:15423009-15474762 GCF_052425735.1 Oculina patagonica
AACGTTGTCTTGCACTTCAAGCTACTTCAACTTTCCTTGACAAGCTCTAAAATCTTCGAGTTCAGAAATCGCCATGACTTTCGAGCAACATGTCTTGTTTCTCCTCAACAACCAAAACTTCGAAAGTTCAGTCGGGCCGAAGTTGGGAACTTATCGAAGTTCGCAATTTGATTCGCAAACTCGCAACGTAATTGGCAACTTCATAACCAAGTTTCCAATTTCCCAACAAACTTCGCAAAGCGGGCGGCCAAAGTAAACTGAAATCAACTGTAAAACATCTCGTTCAAACATTTAATGAACCGGTACAAGTATTAACTTTGCTGTTAAAAGCAACTACGATCGAGAGCAAAAACAGAATACGAGCGTGCCATTCCGTGACAATTCGATAACTCAATTAGTTCTTGTTTGTTGAATAGAATTTAGGTTGTGAATGAACGAAAATCTTTGTCGAACAGTTCTGACAGATTTTTGATTTGATGCGTTTATTACTTCGTTTATTATTAATAGTACTTTTCGTTCAATGTCTTTATGGAATCGTGGCTTTTTCGAGAAAAACAAGGGTATCGTGTTACGTTCGTTTTTAAAAAACAGAGGTCTCATGTTACAAAAGTGAGAAAAACAACAATATCATGTTTCAGTGTTTGGCAAAAAGCCAAAAGTATTCCGTAACAAACAAAAGTAACACGTAACGGTTGCAACAAAGCTAGCAACAAAATAACCGCTTAAACAGAATAAGAACGTGCCATTTTGTGACATTTTGATAATTGAATTAGTTTTTGTTTTTCAATTAAATGATGAAAATTTACATATTGAATAAAACATTTCTGATGTATCAAAATGCACGTAAAAGTTATTTTGTTTGCAAGCAAATTTTGTGCAAAAAGTGACTTCGTGGGCCGCCATACACAAATAGCTCAACCCATGGCATAAACTATCCCAACAGGACAATCACCCAGTTTCACCCCAAGCCACCCCATAAATTGAAAAAATAACTCCTGCACGCTTAGCGTGCCTATGTTTTGTAACGGGTTGTTAAGCTGTTTTTCTAAAAGTAGGAGTGATTGTTCCTTTTCAATATCAGTTTATTGAACATTGGAGAATGCAAACCAAATGTTTGTTTTGTTTTGAATAATTTACCTTTCATAATTGTGGTGTTTTATTGTGATTCTATTGTTGGGCTTAATTTTTTGTGGTCTTTTATATAGTCACATGTGTAGTTATGTATCAGTTCCAAAATTTAAATGACCAGGGGGTTGCCTGGAAGGGATGTTGAACTTTCGATTTGACTGATACATTACATTATTCTGTTATATTTCTTTAGGTTGGGCAAGCCAGATGATGCCTAGCAGTTAAAAAGGAGTTCTGCAGAGAAAAATAATTATTAATCCTTCATCTTTGCTGGAGCTGTATATTTTCACAAGGATGATGTTATTTTGAGTATAAAGAACATGCATAAGAGAAATGAAGGAATGCAGAAAGCCTCAAGCCCTCCCACAATATTGACATGCTGTAATAAAATAAATCCAGTTAAGAAATATAAACTCAAACAAATTTTAAAAAGAAAATTCTCAATTTTATGTTATTTGTCACTCTGTGATTTCCCTATCCAGCTTGTTGTCCTCTTAGTTCTTACCCTCAATTCCTCAGTTTTCCCCTGCATATCCATGCTAACAGTTGCCGCCAATATAACCTACAAATACACATCAAAATGATAAAACGAGTTCCTAAAGTTCACCAATGGCTATGTTGTCGTTCATTTATTATCCTATGTTCAATTTTTATTTTTTCTTCTGTTTTGTTTATGGTAATGTATGATCATTAATCAGTAAAAAAAGGGAAAATAGCAAGCCACAGCAACTATTTTTACAGTGCATAGTTTAATTTCTTATACATCATAAGCATGCCACTTCCAAAACGAGCTAAAAAATGCCACTCCAGTCTTGGAAAGTTGCCCCAAAATCAAATTTCAATGAAACAATCTCATGCAGAACAGAATACAAGACAGTAGGGTACCAACAAACTATATTTTAATCCTCTTGGAATAATGAATACATACATGTATTTCAAAATATCTTGATCGAAAAACAGTTCTTGGTTATTAAACAACATGGGCTTTTGTTTTTAGCTTTGCCTTGCAAAATTCCATCTCATCGTATCTGCTTTCATACGCGAAATTTAATTCCTGAATGAACTAAATAGGACAAACTATGCAGAGCGACCTCTCACAGTCCTTACTCTCAGTTCACTGTAAAAGTCCTCTCTTCCGAATATCAAAATTGAAGCTGCTCTAAAACAGCAACTACAGTGTATTGTCACCTGAGTCATGTTGTTTATACTGCGTCTTAATAGTCGTCGAACTCTCCCAGATGTTCTTCTGGTTAGCACATATCTGCCGAAATCGATGGAGAAGAAACATGCGAGGTAATCTCAAAAAAAAACCACAACTAGTTTCGGGGCATCGACAAGCGTCAGAAATCCATAAATTGGTCAACTTGCACCTTTACGCAACTGCTCGACTATCCGCCATATTGGATTCAAAAAATAATTATGCACGCATGCGCATCCTGTTTTTGTCTAGGCTTTCCCCGGTCGTTCGTCCCGGATACGTCACCGAAACGAGTAGTGACGTCAGTAATACCGTGAAGGCCTGGGGAAAAAGCCGTACAGGAACTAGGCAACAGGTTTCCATCGTTCTTGCTTACTTCGACGTAGATTTTTCGTAAAACCGCTCCAAGTCCTTCGCTGTGGCTGGATCAGGGATATTTTCCTCTTGAAGATACGCTTTCAAAATAAATCGACTCCCCTTCGTTGTTTTTTTCCGTGTTTTGACTTGTCTTCTAATAACTTAAATATGTTACCTCTTCATAATGCTCAAATCTAGCTCAAATCTGCTCGGCAGCAAAGCGGTTCAGTTGCGTGACGTCAGCAATCCTTGGGAACGAGGTTGCGATCGGATAATCATCCTTGGGAACGAGGTTGCGATCCAATATTTAGTAAATAAACCCCTTCGAGCGGCTGGTATATTGGAGGATAATGCCCGAGGCTGAAAGATTGTCGAAAAATAAACAATTGGCCGAGAAGCGAAGCTTCGAGGGCAACTGTGAAATTTTGAGAACAATCTTTCAGCCAAGGACATTATCCTCCAACATACCAGCAAGCCAGAAAGGGGTTTATTTATTTTATAACCCTCCAATTAATTTCTACAACGCGCTTTATCGCCAGTAAATTTATAGGAAAAACCTACGTAATAAAACCGGCGTAACTGTGGTTGAAACAAATGCAAATTGATTGATTTACGGATTTTTTAACTCTGTGATTTTATTAAAAGTTAAAATTGAATAAGGTGACTTCATTCGTTTGTTTTGTGCCTGCCTACAAAATCGGGCGACGGATATCAAATCGGACGGGGTATATTCGCTGATACCCGTCGTCTGATTTTGTACCACGTGATGCGTTTTGTCCAATGAGCGCGCGCAAAAGTTAATGGGTGGGTTATAATTTTTGTTATTATACATTAGAATTACTTTGAAACATGTGATTGGTCGAGAGCATTCAGTCAATATACAGTAGCATGTGAACTTGACATGATAACCCAATATCTGCAGCAGATATTGGGTTATCATGTCGAGTTCAAAGTCCGCCTAGTTTCCAAGCCCCTCGTCCGTGTAGTGCTGTCAAACTTTTGAAAATATGTCGAGTGGTTCGCCTCCGTTTCCAAAGAGGAATTGAAAGTTTTGATCGAGAACAAAGATTGTAAACATCAAGAGAACAAAAAAACAAGTGTAAAAATTCTGAATGATTATTTGAGGAAGAAAAACCTGGAGGAACCACAAGATAAAACCGCTTTGGCCAATGTTCGACGAAGTCTTACGCCGGCGCTAGAAAAAGTGATGGCAGTTTTCGTTTGCAAATTGTTTGAAAACGTATAATAAAACAATTATTGAATTCGGTTTTCGCATGATATCGTGAATTATCAAAACCTCGTGTCTGTGTTATCTGCCGAAGCCGAAGGCTGAGGCAGATAACACAGACCTCGGTTTTGATAATTCACGATATCATGCTCAACCTCATCCAATAATTGCTTAATATTAATGACGTCAATTGTCCAATAATTGGAATTTCTTCCAAATTTGGTCGGCGCTAGCCGGTTAGCTGGAATTAGTCGGGGATCGAAAGCCAATCAGAAACAGAGAAATATTTTGAATGAATAATAAAAGCTGTTATTATTATTATTATTATTATTATTATTATTATTATTATTATTGTTATTATTATAGTTGAGTTGCTATCTACTAAGAAAGGAGAAAGCTATGCGAATACCATGCAATGGGTGAGAGCAAGAGTCTCCTTTGCTCTAATACGCTCGGCCTTACTGTGCCTTAGAGGATCAAGATCCATAAGAAGAACACAGGACACTAACAATGTAGACATTGCAATAGATAACGCAATCGCCCGCCTAACTTAGTTTTGTCGAATTTTCATATTTTTATTTATTTTTTCTTTTTGTTTTTATTTTCGATTATTTTTTAGATTCATATTTCGCTATTATATATTATTAATTACTCTGTAAATAGACAACCAAAAATAAGTCGTATTTGTAATGTATGCTCAAATTTAAGTCAGAATGTATTTTTAGCCATTGTAAATATTTTAGAAATAGAGAAATAAAATTATTTGTATAATTTTATTTTTTTTAATTTAAAAAAAAAAATTATTATTATTATTATTATTATTATTATCTTCAGAGCATTTTCTGCCTAAAACAGAAAAAGTTGCTCAATATTAGTTATAGAGCAGCTGCTTACGAAGAGATACGAAATACGAAGAGATTGATTAAATTAGAGCAGTGTTTAACTAAATATCGACGATAACACGCTACTTAGTTAACAAGCGAGTTTAAACCTCTAGCAGCTAGTACCACAAGAACAACATAGGGTTTTCTGTAACAAATATGTACCTTATCAGAGGAAATTAACGCTCGTGTTAATTGAGGAATTTGAAATAAACGCGACTTAAATTAACGCGAATTGGAGGAAATTTACGCGAAAGAGGAGGTAAATTTTAAACTGAAGAAAATTAACACAAGGAAGTGCAGTTTTTGGTGACAACAAAAACATTTTTTTAAACATTTTTTTGGCCGAAGTCATAAGACGTTGATGTGTCAGATGTCGAACTGTCCTTCCGAAAGCGGGTTGTAAACAATATTCATGAGAATTTTACATTGCAAAAGATCGAAATACAGTTTTCAGAAAGGAAAGTCAACTATGTCTGGACTGGATCTAAAATTGAGGTAAAACGTGTGCAATAATTATTTAGAGGGGTGGTTGTGAAATGGATACATTAATTAATTAAGTTGCACCCCCCTCTCGCTATGCAAAAATTAATTTTAACACACCACTCCCTCACCAACTGATAATATTAAGATCACCCCCTACTCCTCATTGCTTTCCTCAGACCTATTAAATTAACGTGTTTTATGTCTTTCTCTGGCACAAACAACGTATGCGACCGCGCCTCTCCATCGGAATCACTTGACTGTGATTCTGAAGTTGTAGCGACTTCACACGAGTTATGAAATTCATCATCTTAAGAACGTCTCTGGTAGTATTCCTACATGCGTGGCTGAGAAGTCTTTTAGTTAAATGGGCCTTTTTGCATCTCATCTTGCCGGAGACCACTAAATAACCAACCTGTTGCCAATAAAGTAGTCCCATTTTAATAAATAACAGAGGTATTCATTTCCAACTGCCTGACAGACAGGAAAAATATCAAATAATCAGCCAGAGATCATAACACCTGGAGTTGATGTTTTCTCAAGTTTAATTTTAGTATAAGCAAGTATAAATACTAACTTGAATTCTAATTAACAACTAGACCACAAGCCCACGTTTTCTAAGAACATCAAATTTCCAAGGAGCATCTATCGGGCGTTATAGTTCGCCACTAAATTTTCTCCGATTCTGATTGGTTTAAATTGAACACGTGACGCGATAGTGCCCGTCCGCCGGAGGGCACTATCAGCCCATAGTGCCCTCCCGTGAAAAATGCCCGGATCGATAGTGCCCGCCCGCGACTGTTTTTTGTAAACAAGCTGCCTGCAGACAAAAAAAACCCAACCAAATTCACTGCATTTAGTGGGTTTCTCGTCTGGTTTTGTTTCGTTTGTTAAATTTCGGCTTTCAATTGAGTTTTTTATCCTCAAGAGTAAAAATAATGCACGATGCTTGTTTTTGTATGTGCGCGCGGAAGAAAATTTAGTGGTGAACAATAAAGACAATAGAGTGTTTCTGTCTCGGAACTATCGGTCTGATAGTTGCCCCTTGGAAATTTGATGTTCTTAAAACTAGCATATTTGCCCTCGAAGCTTCGCTTCTCGGGCAAATATTTGTTTTAAGAACATCAAATTTCCGCGAGGCAACTATCAGCCGATAGTTTCTCGACAGAAACACTCTATTGTTAAAATAGTTCTTTGACAGAAACACTCTTTTGTTTAAATAGAATATTAGTGATCTCTCTCTTTCGAGCGCCCTTTTAAGGGGTTGAAACCCGCTTGGGTTCAGTCCCTTTGCAGGGCGGGGGTAAGGAGAATTTAGGGACTGGACTAAGTTTCTACTAATAGCTCTTCTTCCACTTTTCCAGTTTGTGACAAGGAGTGAAAAAAGTAATGCCCCCCCCCCCCCTAGGTATTTAATTTTACACCCAACCCCCTCTCTCTAGTTGTGATTTTACCCTGCCCTCTGGTTTCCAATCCTTTCCTCCAGGTAATTATTATAAACAAAGTGGTCCTTTTACGTACAGCGTTCGAATTACTCTCACAACAACAACCATTTTATTTTGCCAAAATAAATAGAAATAACATGGGTTACCAAGCTTTTGCTGAAGCGAGAAGTCCTGGATGCTATAATATAGCCCACGAGGTTCCGTTTTCGTTTGGGTAGGTATGGACTTGTAGCAAAACGAATTTGCATATGGTGTTTATGTGCTATAATCCGCTTGGTAAGCTAAGGAAATAATCTCTTCAATCGTTTGATCCATAGGTGGCCATATTTTTCGTATTCGCTTTTTTCACGATCCCATAATACATCTTGTTTACCCCCCAAATTTTTTGCATAAGCATTGTCTTCAATTTCTCTTGGGACGGATGTACGTCATTGTAAATCCCAAGAGAAATTGAAAACAATTATGCAAAAATTTTGGGGGGTAAACAAGATGTATTATGGGAACGGTGAAAACAGCGAATACACTCAGAAACGGTACCCGATTCTCCAATGTCAAAGTTGCACGCCGTATGTAAATAACTGTATTCTATAGACATAGACATAGTTTAAACCACGAAGAGCTTAGGAGCCGTAGCTCGTTTAAGCGCTCTCGTGAAATAAAAAGGTTTTTTTCAAAAGGTTAAAAGTGTATATATGTACAAAATTTGATTATGATATAAATATATAGAAATCTATATAATTATAACTTGGCCTTGGCGATGAAGTGGAGGTTGGTGATGGAGTTCCCCAGAGTTTCCCTCAAGGATCACAAGTGGCGCCGGTTTTGTATACTCCTCAGGCGTCGGGACGATTAGAGAGACGTGATACACAGTAGACTGTGGCAAGAACTACGGCGAGCTTGAATGTGGTTGGAAATTTCTCAGACCGTGAGCCTGTTGTAAGCGAACCATTGCCAGAGGAGGACAGGCTTGCCGGAGGCATTGAGGAAGATCAATTGGCTGGGGTTATACGGGAGCCTACATACCTGGATGGCCATGAAGCGGCACGAACTGTGGCGGAAACAACGAAGTGAATTTATCGCGCCTATAAAAGGTTTGAAGATTTAAAGTTCTGCCCAACTCCTAAAGACCTGAATAGGTATAGCTTACGTAAGGATATTTTAAAATGAATTTATTAGACGTATTAGACTTAAGGAGTACTTTTTTAAGGGAGATAATGTTGCGGGGGATTTTTCGAGTGTTCCCGCTTTTAGGAATAAATCGGTTTGGTGTTCTGAACGGGGTAGGGAGTTTGCTATAGAGGCATATGCAGTAACTTGTCGACCTCGGAGCGCGAGGCCTTACAGTGCCTCTTACAAAAGCGTGAACACTAAAAATATGTCTGGAATGTTTGTGTTAAGCCAATCACATGCGAGAACTTCAGACCACAAAAACCACAGACAATCAATGGGTTTCCAAGGGTCACGGACCAACTTTGGTTCTTGTTTTGTTGCAGGATACACGCTCTGTCTTTTTCAGGAATTTGAAGAACTGCTATTCTTACTTATCGAGGGCCACATCCAGTACATGGTTATGTTCATTTACAATATTTGTTTCACATTGGCCCTGAAAAACCCCATTGGGGGAGTGGTCAATTAAGTATATTATATTATTATTTTTTTAAAGAAAACGGAGATGATAAACGATGATAACCAGCCGTTTAATTTTTTGGAAGTGCTCACAGTCGTCATCAAGGGACTCAAAGAGATGGGAGGCTGAATAGGATGGTATTTCTGTTACCTCTTTAAATGCCAGCCACGCGTGCCCTTTCCCCTAAAACTGGATGTGATGTTACAACCATACATAGCGTGGAACATTGCCAGAGAGCTTTCTAGGTACAGATGGAGGAATCGTTACTGGTGGTGTACTTTTATCTGGTTGGTTCTCAGTTGGAAACTGGAGGAGACTGATGCCAGTTCCATGAAAAGAGCTTTTTAAAGTAGTAGACGACGGATTATGGTCAAGGCTGTCTAAGACACCAACAGTGAACATACCTTTATGCAGGCAGGCAGGGGATACAACTCCATCTTCGTCAAAGCGTTCGCACAAAGCTTCTGCTCTGCCTCGTCCCCAGTCGCTCGCAATCGTTAGGAGAAATGCTAGTTAAATATTGAGGAAAGCGGGGACGAAATGAGGCACGGGAAGGAAAGGAAACTTCCCATCACCCGCGCTCGCGCTTCGCGCTCGCTCCCAATCCTCCCACTCGCGACTCTCTATCAGAACCCGCGCGATCCGCGCTCAATCGGCCTTAGAAAAGCCTGTGGAGCTCTTCAAGATGTATGACCCTGTCATAGGAAATAGAAATTCCCAGCTGGTGTAAATGCTGGATGATCCGCTTACTTCTCGCCAATACATGTATGTTCAAGTCAATGAAGACAGGCAAAGGCGGCTCACTCAACGATGAGTGCCTTTTTTCTGTATAGGATTCCTTTGATTTTTTTCTTAGTGCTGTAGACAATAGGCTGGCCAACGGTAAGACATGTTTGGGACTCGTGCTTATCTTGCTCTTTCAAACCGACGCCATTGAAAATTAAGGAAATAAAGGTTTTGAGGCTTTATGGTAACGACGCTTCTTGACTACCTTATTATAGGAAATTAACGCTTGTGTTAGTTAAGGTATTCGAAATTAACGCGACTTAAATTAACGCGAAACGAAGGAAAAATTACTTCCCAATAAAGGAAATTAATGCGAAATAGAGGGAAACGTTTTAAAATGAAGGAAATTAACGCGACGTACACAAAGAAAAACACTTGTTGAGAGAACAGGAACAAGTTTATTGCAATACTAGGCGTATAATCTTAAACGGAAACAATGTTCGTAATGCTTTACCCAGACGTATGGGTTAAGCGAAGGAATCTGACCGCTTCGAGCGTTCTTCGCAGTTTTAGTGATACTGATAGATTTTCACCAAGATGAAATAATTTTTTTGTTTTTTTTGTTTTTGTAAATAATAAAGATCTTTTAATTAGTGTTGATAGTATTTACAAGATTAAGTTACAGTAGACCATACAGCGTGCATATAACAGAAGCGTTTTACAGGATATTGAGATTAGCTACTTGAGATTATAATTTTATGAACAATGCATATAACTATCATATTTAGTTACAATGAAAAAAAAAACAAGTTACGACAAAAGAATTTAGTTAAAAGAATAATGCACAGAGAAAAAAAAAAAAAGGCAAAAATATAAAAGAAAAAAAAAATTACAAGAGATTTCCGTATGTTTGATTGAACTTATTAAGACTGTTATTTTGTATGGCAATTTCTCTTTGTATAATAAGTTTGTCCATTAAGAGTGCGAGAAAGCTGTTGAAACATAATTTTTCGTCGTGTAAGCTTTTACAGTATATGGAGTACTTAGCAATAAGAAGCGTGTAGTTTAAAGCGTACATGTGAATCTTGTTGTCAAAAATTCCATATAAAATCATAGAGTTTAATAAGGTAATATTTTCTTTAGTTTTGCTGGACCACCAATTTTGAAATAATTTCCAAAAAGCTAAAGTTGAAGGACAGTGCAAAAACATGTGATCTAAAGAATGTCTGTCAGTGAGACATTGAGGGCATATGTCATTATCCGATATTTTGGCCTTAAAAAGGCTAACCTTTGTTGGAAGAATATTATGAATAATCTTGAATTGAAACATTGATATCTTAATGTCATTTTTTATCTGGAAAGGTAATTCATAAACTCTGTTTATGTTTGCTGGATTAAAACCATACCTTAAGATTTTGCCTTCAGCGGTGGGGGGTAAAAAGGCGTTTTTTTTATCATAACGGAGTAGACGGTTTTGGTAGAGATTTGATTAGTTGTATTTTCATTTTCCGGCATTTGCCGGGGATTTCTTTTTATTGCTAATTTCCAATTCGACGGAATGCAATTTATCAATCCAAAATATAAAGTGAAAGGTGTTTCAAGATGAAATTTTTCGGAGAATTGATTAAAAGAAAGGAAATTACCGTCGTCTTGAAGAAGGTCTTTAATACGTAGAATATTTTTTTCGAACCAGTTTTTATAAAAAGGTGTTTTGCCTTCGATTTTTATGTTGCGGTTATTCCAAATTATTTCATTGTGTGGAGATGTAACGTTTTGAAAAGGTTGTTTTGTGCTTTGCCAATGTTTTAAGACTTCGTGATAGAAACTTGGGAGTAGGCTTTTATAGATTGTGCTCCTAAAAGTGGCATATTATGCTACTAGCAGTGCTCAAAATTTTGCCAAATTATGCAAAAATTATGCCAGAATTCCCAAATTATGCTTCTGATTTCCGAAATTATGCTCACAAAATGACGTAGATTCTATACATAGAGGTGCACAATAACGACACCAAATTATGATGTTTTTTAAATAAACTGTTGTTGTAAATTTATTTGTGTTTATGGCAGTTTATCACGGCCGTCAGCTGTCCAAATTAGCTGCTCGCATCTCTAAACCGTTTGTAAAATGCCTCCAACGACTTAACAATCACAATTGTATAGCTAAAACACTTATTGCAAGAACAAACTACCTAAATTTCATTTATTTCTGAAGAAAGTACACCATATTTACTACATTTTATGAATTTATGCTCCAAAAAGTGCTAAAAATTGCTAATTATGCCGTGGCAGTGCTCGTTTCACAAACTATGCTTTTTAGCTCCAATTATGCCAAAAATTATGCTAGCACAATCTATAAAAGCCTACTTGGGAGGCGGTTAAGTTGCAGGGAATTGATATCATAATTGCAGTGTGTCAGAAAAGACAGTCCTCCATAATTTTCCAACGCAATCTCGGGGATAATCTTCCAGGATGCGTCAGTTCTGGTTTGCAAACGTGGTATCCAAGCGACTTTTAAAGCTTTATTCATTAACCAAGATGAAATAATGCTTTTTCAAAGGAGATTAGAACGACTGGACTGTATCGAAAAATTGGGGCCAAAATAATGGAAATTAAGGTCGCGAAAATTAGCGCTCCACTTAAATTAACGCTAGGCGTTTTGGGGCGATCTAAAGACGCATATTGTGCGTGTTCCAAACGGTGATTTTTTTAAAAATTGGCACATGGGCAGGATTTTTCTGTTTTTCTCCCGTATGAAAAAATCATCAAATTTTATACATACATTAATGCAGTTGGCGTAAAAAAACGAAAATTGCGAAAACCGCCGAAAATTATGTACAAATTTTCTATAGCTTTGTCGGCAGAAACTCTTTAGATGTTTACATCGTTATACCAAAAAGAGGGAAAATTCACCGTGTAGAAAGCTAGAAAAACCGTCTTGAAGTAAGCTTGTGTCTCAAAAACAGGCTTAGCATCTCTGGGGCAGCTGTCCCTCCAATCCATACTAAGCTCTCTTATTTTAGCAATTTCTAAAAGTGAACCATACCTATGCGTTTAAACCAATAACTCTCGAATTTGGTTGAGTTACTAATTTTTGGATGCTCTTTCAGATGACGGGCCCAGTTTTTCAGTGCAATCGATATTGAATATTCGTACCCAGTCCCCTGCTCGTTTTGAACATGGCTAATTCCATTACGTTGTTGTCAAAGAATGTGCTAGCTGACATGACAACTCTCACTTTGACAACTTTGCGTATCCTCTGATCTTTTTCTTCTTTTTTGTCTTTACAAAGACTGTTAAGTGTGAATTATTCGATTTTAAAGCGTTTGACTCACGGAAAATGATAAATTTCCACGCTTTTAAAGAGAAATATAATTCAGCGGGACAGAATCTGTGAATGAATACAATTACGTTGGTGTAAAAGAATGTGCTGACATGACAAGTTTCACTTTCGATAGGCTAGACCTCGAGTCACGTAATTTTTCAAAGCTATCCAGCCACCTTTGAAATCTTTGCGAATCCTTTGGTCTTTACTTAAACATTCAGTGTGAAGTATTTTGAAGCGTTTGAATCGAAGAAATACTATAATTTCACGCTTTAAAAAAATACGCTTTAGCCGGCAAGAATTTACATTTTTTTACATTACGTTTGTGTCCTGGAATGTGTCGGCGTTGAATGCTGATTTAAAAGATTTTTTTTTGTTTCACGGATCAGGATCGTGGGAATTAAATTTGGCCACCATTAGCATATAAGAAAAATATTTAATTTCGGATGGAACTAGTCTACCATGAAAAGTCACGCAAGGTGTTTTCTTACCATCTTGTTTGTCAGTCGCAACATTGTTTGACGCAGGTAAAGGAGATAAGGGGAGGGGGGGGTGCATTTTTTTGTTCCCCCCACATGGCTCCCCTAAAGTGCACAAGAGACAAGCGCAGTTGTAAGCTCTAAGAGCTCTTGTTAACTGCGCTGCGCAGTTCTTGCTCTGCACGTCCTTTTTTTTTTTTTTTTTTTAACTGCGCTGCGCAGTTCTTGCTCTGCACGGGTTTTTTTTTTGTCGGTGAGTAGACTGATGCCCCCGCTCGGCCAAACCTCGAGTCACGCAACGTTTCGAAGCTATAAATCAGTTACCTTTGGAAACTTTACGAAAACAAGTCCTTTATTAGCATGATTAATGTAAAATGTTCGATTTTAAAGTTTTTGACTTAAAGAAAATACTAAATTGTCGTGCTATTGAAGAAAAATATATTTTAGCGGACTTGATACTGTGCGTAAATACCATTTACGTTCGTGTCAAAGAATGTGCTGACATGACAACTTTCACTTTCACAATGCATTGATTGTGATCGGCCAGTCACGCAATGTTTTAAAGCTGTTATTCAGCTACTTATGAAAAATTTAAGAATCTTTGGTCTTCATTTGGAGGTTTAGTGTGAAATATTCTATTTTTAAGCGAAATGTATTTTTCTTTTTTAACTCTGCTAAAAACAGCTCAAGTGTTCTTCTCAAATTTGATTTAAATCTTTGCTTCAATATTCCATTCAAAAAACGATTGTTTAGTGTTTAAGCATCAATTCGATACAACACTGGATACCGATTTAATAGATCGTCTGGCTTCACGGATTAGGATCGTGGGAATTTGGCCACCACTAGCATACAAGAAAAATATTTAATTTCGGATGGAACTAGTCAACCATGAAATGTCACGCAAGGTATTTTCTTACCATCTTGATAGTCAGTCGCAACATTGTTTGACGCAGGTAAAGGGGATAAGAGGGGGGGGTGCATTTTTTGTTCCCCCCACATGGCTCCCCTAAAGTGCACAAGAGACAAGCGCAGTTGTAAGCTCTAAGAGCTCTTGTTTTTTCTCAGTGACCAGACTGATGCCCCCGCTCGGCCAGGCTGGGGTCACGCAAGGTTTAAAAGCTAGAAAACACTTACTAATGGGAAATTTTCAAATGCTTTGGTCTTAATAAGCATGTTTAGCGTGAGATGCCCGATTTTGAAGCGTTTTATTCAAAGGAAATTCTAAATTTTCATGCGTCGAAAGAAAAATATATTTCAGCGGGCCAGAATCTGTGAATAAATACCATTACGTTGGTGTAAAAGAATGTGCTGACATGACAAGTTTCACTTTCGATCGGCTAGACCTCGAGTCACGTAATTTTTCAAAGCTATTATCAGCTACCTTTCAAATCTTTGCGAAGCCATTAATCTTTACTTACAAAATTCAGTGTGAAGTATTTTGAAGCGTTTGAATCGAAGAAAATACTAAAATTTCACGCTTTAAATAAATACGCTTCAGCGGGCAAGAATTTACATTTATTTACATTACGTTTGTGTCCTGGAATGTGCTGGCGTTAGCAAATTTTTACTTCACAAGGCACTGATCGGCAAAAATCACGCAATGCTATGAAAGGTTTAAACCTGCTACAAACGGAAACTAAACAAATCCTCTGGTCTAAACTTAGCATGTTAAGTGTGAAATATTCGACTTTTTAGCGTTATTTATTTTTGGAGCTGTGTCATCTATAGGATACCTGAAATCTGATGGAAAACCACTGAGACATACATGCCCTGACTTGCAAGGGTTACGTCTTTGGTAAATTAATTCCCCGGGGAATTGCCATTCAGCAAAACACAGGTCTAGTGTTCTTCTCAAATTTGATTTAACTATTTGCTCCAATATTCCATTTTCGGAGCTGGTTATTCAATCTTTAAACGGTAATTCAAGACAACACTGGATGCTGATTTAAAAGATTTTTTTTGTTTCACGGATCAGGATCGTGGGAATTAAATTTGGCCAGCATTAGCATATAAGAAAAATAATTAATTGCGGATGGAACTAGTCAACCATGACATGTCACACAAGGTGTTTTCTTACCATTTTGTTTGTCAGTCACGACATTTTTTGACGTAACGCGGGTAAAGGGGATGGGGGGAGGGGGTCATTTTTTATAACCCCCACATGGCTCCCCTAGGGTGGTCACGTGACCAGCGCAGTTTTAAGCTCTTAGAGCTTCTTGTTATTATTATTTTTAGTTTTGTCGGTGACCAGACGCAGACCTCCACTCGGTCGAGGTTATGTCACGCGATGTTTAGAAGCTATAAATCAGTAACAAATGGAAACAAATGGTTATTCTTTGTCTTTACAAAGAATGTTTAGTGTGAAATATTCGAATTTGAAGCCTTTGACTCATGAAAAATACTAAATTTCCACGCTTTCAAAGAGAAATGTAATTCAGCGGGCCAGAATCTGTGAATAGATACCATTACGTTGGTGGAAAAGAATGTGCTGACATGACAAGTTTCACTTTCGATCGGCTAGACCTCGAGTCACGTAATTTTTCAAAGCTATTAATCAGCTACCTTTCAAATCTTTGCGAATCCTTTGGTCTTTACTAAACAAATTTATTGCAAAGTATTTCCCTATTTTATGTTATTGAAAGGATTTTAAAGATATGAAGAAAAATTCCCTTCACAAACATGCCCTGACTTGTACCGCTTACGTCATTCGGTAGGCTTGGGGAATACCCTCTGTGCTAAAAACGGCTTTGCGTCCACCCGTGGGAATTCGGCCAGAATTTGCATAAAAGAAAAATAATTAATCGCGTCTGGAACTAGTCAACCATGAAATGTCACACAAGGTGTCTTTTTTTTTATCATCATGTTTGTCACTCGCTACATTTTAACAACCGCCTATTGTAATACAGAAAGAGGGGCAACAAGCCGGAAGGCGAGATCTGGCCAAGTAAGAAAATTCAATTCTTTTGATTGGCTGTTTCAAAGCATGGCTGTCACAGCGCTATAATTTGAACGTGCGATGCGGCCCCAAGGGAATTCAATGTCTGTTTTTTAGGCGAGGACGTTAGTCTCGAGCCTTATGTTATGAAGCGATAAATTGGTTGGGTTTACAACGGGCGATGTGATGATTCGAACCGAGGGGGGTTGGTAACTAAGAATATGGCTTGAGATTGTTTTCCTCCGCCATCTTGGTTATTCGAGACTTTTTCGCAGCCAGAAGCCTTGACTCGAAGTAAGATTAGTAGCTGATATTTTTTTGCGCTCACTTACAAACATATTGAGATATCATAGTACACAAAAACCTTATCGACACACCGAACTAAATTGTGGTTTACGAGCTGGGAGTCAGCTGGCGAGTGCTGTTTCGGCAGACCTTTGCCTTTCAAGACTGAAGTTGAACTGGATATAAAGCATTGAAAGCAATATAAACACGGCTAATTAAACATCAGGATTGATATATTTGTGATCTGAACTACTGGCGACATTGTAACCTGAGCTTTAACTGAAGAGGAGAAGTGCAGAAGAATATATTGCCACAACTGCTGAGGTGAGCTATCAAAAATTTATATCAGTTTGCTTGTACATGTACTTTATTGAATAACATAATGGACAAAGTATTTATGGAATCGAAATAACGATTTTAAAAGGCTAAATATCTGCTAGATGTTATTATATTTAATTTGCTGGAATTCATAGATTACTAAGCATTGAGAGAGCTTCATTCGCGATCCCTTCTGTCAACAGAACGTTTTCGTGTACTACTAGGTCAGATTTCAACATTGATTTTAATAATGGTGTGCAAAGCAGCAGTAAATATAAACAAGTGATTGTAAAATATGGATACAAACAAACTTATTTCAGGCTTTACCACTGATAAAAGAACTACAATTGATCACATTTATACAAATCTAAATAAATACTGATAAATCAAGAGTCCAAACTGGTGTTCTCAAGACACACTAAAGTGACCTTAAAGCTGGGTGGTTTAATAGCAACCAAAAAAGAGTATATACATTTTTGTAGATCATAATAACTAGTAAATGATTTAAGAAGCATAGTGTACATGTAGAAAGATGTGTTTCAGAAAAAAGAAATTTTTAAGTAACTACTTATGTTGCAATAAATTGTTGCAATGTTGCAATCAATTTTAACAATTGATTCTTTATTTTATTATGTTTACAGAACAGAATTAAAAAACAACAGAAAACATCCAAAATACAGTGTTCAAAGAATCCACTGACAGCTGTGTTTTGTCCTAATTGCTTCAATATGTTTAATCTGCACTTTGTCAAGGAGCAGCATGAATGTGTGAATGTGGCTATTTCATTTGGAACTGCTTTGACTGGAACTGGTTATTGGCCTCTATTCTGCCTCTATGCAATATATAGAAAGTCCAATCCTCACTATGAATGGCAGATATATTTAAACAAAACACAGCGAAAACCATGTAGCAATAACACCTAAGTTAAAAAAATAAACTGTGTAAAACATCTCTGGATTTGCTACTGAAAGATCCTCAATTCAAATTCATTACTGGCAAACCACTATATCAACTCTACTTCCTAGACTCCACATGTACTGTATCAAGATGTTGGACTTATTGGACTTACTTGCATCACAAATTGTACAGAAAGTGCAAACAACTTTCAGCCCCAAAGTACTGTACTATTTTAAAATTTTTATTTACCTGACAAACCCATTTTCCCCCCTTTTATAGCAAATGTCTCAGTGTCTCAACTTTCGACTTACAGCGAGGAGCCCAAAAGGGTGACCATTTTTAATGTACTAACAATTTTTGCCTTGCACGAATTAATGTGAATTAATTAAAAAGTGGTCACACATTTGGGCTCCTTGCTGTAAATCACACATCTTTTGAACTCGCATTTTCACTCAATATACATTTTTGGCTTTGTCAGTGTAAATAGCCCATTTCAAAATCACATGATGCTCCCCAGAGAACTTGTTTTTAACTATCTGAATACCAAGAGAATTTTTCTGAATTTGAAAGTAGTGATTCTCAAGAGTGATGTCACAGTCTGAAATAGGACAACAAAAAAACGAAGCCCGAAAGGTCTCTTCTCAGTTCGTTGTCTGGAATTTTTAACATACTGTCTTGCTTTACTGGAACGTCCTCGCCTTAGTATGCATTGCATACCGGTTATTATGCAAATTATAGATCATGCACGCAATCATAATATATTCGTTTTTGAGACGTTTCGTTGTTTACAGTCGGCCTCAAAAGAAAAGAAGGTTTCTGACGAATAACGATGTTTAAAGACAGAGAATCCGCCGTAAGAATATTTATGTTTGATTACGTGACCGGATCAAATTTGCATAAAATCTAGACATGTCTCGCCGCCAAATGAACAATTTTTTTTAAATCAAATAAATATTTTTACCCGACCTAAAGCTTTCATGATTCCCTTCTGCTTAATTCTTTAGTAAAATTACCTGCTAGATATTATTCCAGGAAAGACGAGAATGGTAAAGCATTCGTTATTCATTTGGTTGAGGATTGCATATTCATTTGATTGCCATTTTCTTAGAATTGTCTAGGGCATGCGCAATTGACTCGCCTGCCACATTCCTGACAGGCAATCACGTGGTGCAAATCGGATTTGACCAGATCTCGCCTTCGGCTTAGCCCACGAGATCTGGGAACGAGATTATTCTGTGCAAAGAGAGAATACTATCGAAATTCTCACGGATACTTACGTTCCTGGCGTGAAGCCAGACGCCAGACGTAATGAAATCAATATTCGGGGTTTGTTTCGAAAGCGGGTGTTTTTTTTAGGGCGACCATAATTTGTTTGAGGCGGGTTAGGGTAAGGGGGGGGGGGGGGGGGGGTCAACTTTTATGGCAAAGGCTTTTTTTCCACTGTCAGGATGTGGAATTTTTTATTTATTTATTTTATTTTTTCCCCATTTCACTTCAAGTTGTTCAATATTTTTTAGTTATCTTTTTTTCATTTCCCCGCCATGGCTCCCTTAGGGTAGGGCTTTCCACAAGTTGCTCGAGATTTCCCAAAAAGTTGCTCAAAAGTTGCTCCAAAAATCCAAAAAAGTTGCTTCTGATAATAAAAGTTGCTCGAAAGTTGCTCCAAAAAATCCAAAACGCTGCTTCTAATCAAGTGAATTTCTCTAAATATATAATAATTTCACTTTGAGGGTAAGATTTCTAAGCAGTTTTATGTAATTTATCAGCAAAAAAGTATCTAAATAACATATTAAGGGGAAATTTGTTAAATAACAAGGATTTCTTTAACTGAGAAAAGTCGTGAAGATATCGATGACGTCATGTTTGCTGACGAGTTTTGTAATGCAGAATGAGCCAAAGTTGAAACGTCTTCAGATGTTCCTCGAAAGTCTTCGGCAAACTTCGTAAATCTTCGGAAACGTTCGTATTGCCTTTGAACAACACTCGGATAACCTTCGGAGATCTTCGGTCTGGAAATTGTTCAAAATGCAACAAGTTGCTCGAGAGGAAAAAAGTTGCTCGGAGGGGAAAAAGTTGCTCCAATCATGAAAAGTTGCCAAAAAGTTGCCGAGCAACTTGTGGAAAGCCCTACCTTAGGGTGGTCACGTGACCAGCGCAGTTTTAAGTTCTAAGAGCTTCTTGTTATTTTTCGTTTTGTCGGTGACCAAACCTCCACTCGGTCATGCTTAATGACACGCGATGTTTAGAAGTTACAAATCAGTAACAAATGGAGAAATTTTCTTAATTTTGTCTTTACAAAAAATGTTTAGTGTGAAATATACAATTTTGAAGAGTTTGACTCGTGGAAAATACTAAATTTCCACGCTTTTAAAGAGAAATATATTTCAGCGGGCAAAAATCTGTGAATAAATACAATTACGTTGGTGTAAAAGAATGTGCCGACGTGACAAGTTTCACTTTCGATCGGCTAGACCTTGAGTCACGTAATTTTTGAAAGCTATTAACAGCTACGGTTCAAATATTTGCGAATCCTTTGGTCTTTACGTAAAATATTCGATCAGCGTGAAGTATTTTGAAGCTTTGAATCAAAGAAAATACTAAAATTTCATGCTTAAAAGAAAAAACGCTTTAGCGGGCAAGAATTCAAATTTATTTACATTACGTTTGTGACCTGGAGTGTGCTGGCGTTAACAAATTTTTACTTTCACAAGGCACTGATCGGCAAGAATCACGCAATGCTCTGAAAGCTCTAAAAATCTGTCACAAACGGAAACTAAACAAATCCTCTGGTCTAAACGTAGCATGTTAAGTGTGAAATATTCGACTTTTTAGCGTTATTTACTTTTGGAGCTGTGTCATCTATAGGACTTCTGAAATCTGATGGAAAACCACTGAGACAAACATGCCCTGACTTGCAAGGGTTACGTCATTGGTAAATTAATTCCCCGGGGAATTCCCATTCAGCAAAACACAGGTCTAGTGTTCTTCTCAAATTTGATTTGATTATTTGCTCCAATATTCCATTTTCAGAGCTGGTTATTCAATTTTAAAACGGTAATTCAAGACAACACTGGATGCTGATTTCAAAGATTATTTTGTTTCACGGATCAGGATCGTGGGAATTAAATTTGGCCACTATCAGCATATAAGAAAAATGTTTAATTTCGGATGGAACTAGTCAACCATGAAATGTCACGCAAGGTATTTTGTTACCATCTTGTTTGTCAGTCGCAACATTGTTCGACGCAGGTAAAGGGGATAAGGGGAGGGGGGGGGCGGTGCATTTTTTGTTCCCTCCACATTGCTCCCCTAAAGTGCTCATGAGACCAGCGCAGTTGTAAGCTCTAAGAGCTCTTGTTATTATTATTATTATTATTATTATTATTATTATTATTATTATTATTATTATTATTAACTGCGCTGTGCAGTTCTTGCTCTGCACGGGGTTTTTAACTGCGCTGCGCAGTTCTTGCTCTGCACGGGTTTATTAACTGCGCTGCGCAGTTCTTGCTCTGCACGTCCTTTTTTTTAACTGCGCTGCGCAGTTCTTGCTCTGCACGGGGTTTATTATTATTATTATTATTATTATTATTATTATTATTATTATTATTATTATTAACTGCGCTGCGCAGTTCTTGCTCTGCACGGGGTTTATTTACTGCGCTGCGCAGTTCTTGCTCTGCACTCGGTTTATTAACTGCGCTGCGCAGTTCTTGCTCTGCAAGCGGTTTTTTAACTGCGCTGCGCAGTTCTTGCTCTGCACGTCCTTTTTTTTTTTTTTTTCTCAGTGACCAGACTGATGCCCCCGCTCGGCCAGGCTGGGGCCACGCAATGTTTAAAAGCTAGAAAACACTTACTAATGGCAAATTTTTAAATGCTTTGGTCTTAATAAGCATGTTTAGCGTGAGATGTCCGATTTTGAAGCGTTTTATTCAAAGAAAACACTAAAGTTTCATGCGTCGAAAGAAAAATATATTTCTGCGGGCCAGAATCTGTGAATAAATACCATTACGTTGGTGTTAAAGAATGTGCTGACATGACAAGTTTCACTTTCTACCGGCTAGACCTCGAGTCACGTAATTTTTCAAAGCTATTAATCAGCTACCTTTCAAATCTTTGCGAATCCTTTGGTCTTTACTAAACAAATTTATTGCAAAGTATTTCTCTTTTAAGCGTAATCTATTTTTAGGCTGTGTTATTGAAAAGATTTTAAAGATATGAAGAAAAATTCCCTTCACAAACATGCCCTGACTTGTACCGCTTACGTCATTTGGTAGGCTAGGGAAATACCCTCTGTGCTAAAAACGGCTTCAGCGTCCACGCATGGGAATTCGGCCAGAATTTGCATAAAAGAAAAATAATTAATCGCGGCTGGAACTAGTCAACCATGAAATGTCACACAAGGTGTCTTTTTTTATCATCATGTTTGTCACTCGCTACATTTTAACAACCGCCTATTGTAATACAGAAAGAGGGGCAAAAAATTTTGAACTGTTAAAGAGATTCAAAAATAATACTAACAGTCTAGAAACTAGATTGGGAAACATTGTCATTGGGCAAAATTTCAGTTCTGTGCAAAGAGAAAATACTATCGAAATTCTCACGGATACTTACGTTCCTGGCGTGAAGCCAGACGCCAGACGTAATGAAATCAATATTCGGGGTTTGTTTCGAAAGCGGGTGTTTTTTTTTAGGGCGACCATAATTTGTTTGAGGCGCGTTAGGGTAAGGGGGGGGGGGGGGGTCAACTTTTATGGCAAAGGCTTTTTTTCCACTGTCAGGATGTGGAATTTTTTATTTATTTATTTTTTTATTTTTCCCCATTTCACTTCAAGTTGTTCAATATTTTTTAGTTATCTTTTTTTTCATTCCCCCGCCATGGCTCCCTTAGGGTGGTCACGTGACCAGCGCAGTTTTAAGCTCTAAGAGCTTCTTGTTTTTTCTCAGTGACCAGACTGATGCCCCGCTCGGCCGGGCTCGGGTCACGCAAGGTTTAAAAGCTAGAAAAAACTTACCAATGGGAAATTTTCAAATGCTTTGGTCTTAATAAGCATGTTTAGCATGAAATGTCCGATTTTGAAGCGTTTTACTCAAAGAAATTTCTAAATTTTCATGCGTCAAAAGAAAAATATATTTCAGCAGGCCAGAATCTGTGAATAAATACCATTACGTTGGTGTAAAAGAATGTGCTGACATGACAAGTTTCACTTTCGATCGGCTAGACCTCGAGTCACGTAATTTTTCAAAGCTATTATCAGCTTCCTTTCAAATCTTTGCGAAGCCATTAATCTTTACTTACAAAATTCAGTGTGAAGTATTTTGAAAAGTTTGAATCGAAAAAAATACTAAAATTTCACGCTTTAAACAAATACGCTTTAGCGGGCAAGAATTTACATTTATTTACATTACGTTTGTGTCCTGGAATGTGCTTGCGTTAGCAAATTTTTACTTTCACAAGACACTGATCGGCAAGTATCACGCAATGCTCTGAAAGGTTTAAATCTGCCACAAACGGAAACTAAACAAATCCTCTGGTCTAAACTTAGCATGTTAAGTGTGAAATGTTTGACTTTTTAGCGTTATTTTTTTTTGGAGCTGTGTCATCCAGAGGATTTCTGAAATCTGATGGAAAACCACTGAGACAAACCCTGACTTGCAAGGGTTACGTCATTGCTAAATTAATTCCCCGGGGAATTCCCATTCAGCAAAACACAGGTCTAGTGTTTTTTCTCAAATTTGATTTAATTATTTGCTCCAATATTCCATTTTCGGAGCTGGTTATTCAATCTTTAAACGGTAATTCAAGACAACACTGGATGCTGATTTAAAAGATTTTTTTGTTTCACGGATCAGGATCGTGGGAATTAAATTTGGCCAGCATTAGCATATAAGAAAGATATTTAATTTCGGATGGAACTTGTCAACCATGAAATGTCACGCAAGGTGTTTTCCTACCATCTTGTTTGTCAGTCGCAACATTGTTCGACGCAGGTAAAGGGGATAAGGGGGGGGGGGGGGCGGCGCATTTTTTGTTCCCCTGACATGGCTCCCCTAAAGTGCTCACGAGACCAGCGCAGTTGTAAGCTCTAAGAGCTCTTGTTATTATTATTTTTTTTCGTTTTGTCGGTGACCAGACGCAGACCTCCACTCTGTCAAGCTTGAAGTCACGCGATGTTTAGTAGCTACAAAGCAGTAACAAATGGAAACATTTTCTTTTTTTTGTCTTTACAAAGAATGTTTTGTGTGATATATTCGACTTTGAAGCGTTTGACTCATGGAAAATACTTTATTTCCACGCATCAAAGAGAAATATAATTCAGCGGGCCAGAATCTGTGAATAAATACCATTACGTTGGTGTAAAAGAATGTGCTGACATGACAAGTTTCACTTTCGATCGGCTAGAGCTCGAGTCAAGCTATTATAAGCTACCTTTCAAATCTTTGCGAATGCTTTGGTCTTTACTAAACAAATTTATTGCGAAGTATTTCTTTTTTAAGGGTAATCTAATTTTTGGGCCTGTGTCATCTAAAGAATTTTCTTTCAGGTGTCAATGTGAAGTTTATTTATCGTGCTACGCGAGCGTTTTAGCAACACGTTTTTGCAGGCGTTTTGTCCATTATTTTTTGAAACAGCCTTATAAAATCAACCACACTTATTTCAAAAGAACCTTTCTAATTGTGGAGAGATAGTAGCGGCTTTAGAAGACAAGTAAAACACCAAGAAACATCAGAGATCTTTGAAGTGCCAAGCTTGCTTGGGGAACTTGGTAACCAAGCTACACGTGCTTGCAATCTTGCCAGGTTACTAAGTTACGAAGTTCGTAGCAAGAAAGATCATGCATGAAGACGTTTTTCTTGGGTGGATATACCAGCTTTGTTAGTGGAAAATGTCAGCTCTTTATTCAAACCTTGTGCCAGCGAGTTTCTACATATTAAGCGGATAAATGGTAATGAATTTCGACTCGAACTGCCAATTTAACGACACAAATAACAAAGTGAAAGGACGTCGTTACTTGTACTTCTTTCGAAGCGGAGCGTATAAATGCGCTGTTTTAAACGCAATTTTCCTGACTTTTCACATAATTTCTAAATTTTTTACCTCTTAAAGATTTTAGGATCAAAGGTCATTAATATTCATGGTAAAACGGGACCGGAGAAAAAGTCCGGATAATCGAAAAGTCCGGATAATCGAGGTTCGACTGTATGTCGAAAAATTCCTTTCACAAACATGCCCTGACTTGTATCGCTTACGTCATTCGGTATGCTAGGGAAATAACCTCTGTGCTAAATAGAGGATATTACATGGCTGCGCGGAGATATGAAATTTATCTTCGAGTGTTCAAATCGATATCTCACGAGTGAGCGCAGCGAACGAGTGGGATATCGATTTGAACACGAGAAGATAAATTTCATATCTCCAAGCAACCATGTAATATTCTGTTTATTATATAAACCTACTAATTACGATGTTTTTGACGATTTTCCGAAGATTGCCGACCATTTTTCGAAGATTTCCGAAGATTTGCAAAATGTTGTCCGAAGGTCGTACGAATGTTTTCGAACATTTTCCGAACTTTTCCGAAAATTTCCGAAGATATCCGAAGATTGTCGAGGAAGATCCGAAGATGTTTCGACTTAATATCGATTTACTTTGCCTCATTCAGCATTGAAACAGGGAAAACTTGTCAGAAAATGTTTCGAAATCGATATCTTCACACGTGAAAATAACATGTTATTTTCACGTGTGAAGATATGATTTTTTCGCGCGAAAGATTTCCTGGTATTTCGCTGATGTTTATATAATAGAAACAGCTTCAGCGTCCGCGCGTGGGAATTCGGCCAGAATTTGCATATAGGAAAAATTATTAATCGCGGCTGGAACAACTCAATCATGAAACGTCAGAAAAAGTTTTTTCGCTGCATTTTTACAACCGCCTATTGTAATACGAAAACCGAAAGAGGGGCAAAATAATTATTTTGAACTGTTAAAGAGGTTTAAAAATAGTACTAACAGTATAGAAACTACGAAACATTGTTATTGGGCCAGTTTTCAGTTTTATACAAATGGGGAATACTGTCGAAATTCTCACGGATACTTCTGGTTCCTGGCGTGAAGCCAGTGAATTGATCTTACAGACCCAGGGGCAGTTGTTGTAACCTTTTGCCCGAAAAAAACCCGTCGTCCCGATAAACGATTTTTTTGTTTTACGGATCAGGATTGTGGGAATAAAATTTGGCCAGCGTTAACATATAAGAAAAATATTTAATAGCACATATGCACGATGCCGTCATTTGACTACAACTACCAGAATTCATTTCGCTTTTCTTTTATTATTCAAATTTTGAAACCGCAGTGGGGTTTGAAAAACAATTGCTCTAATTAGAATGATTAAAAGAAAAAGCGAGTGTTTATAGCCAGACTGATCCCCCTATATAGCGCATGGAATGGAGAATTCAGCGATATAATGATTTATTAAATTCTCAACCTCGGATATTGCATTTCTAGCTTTCTGATTGGTTTACTGAATCCCGGTTATCAGCTCGTATACCTATGTTTGACCTTATATGGGAAATGAGTGCGGCAATTGCGGCTCAGCGTAAAATTTTTCTGCGGGAAGCGACAGTTCCATCAGAAAAATGGTTGAAAACAGCAAATTTGGCGAGCTTTATGAACAAGAAATAATCAGCGGTGCCTACAAAAACCACAGAAATGCCATAGTAAAATTAACTACGCAAAACAAAAGGATTGATGCGTAAAGTTAAATTAATAATACTTGTAAACACACAACAACAAAAGCGAGTGAATAATAAAAGTAGAAAAGCAGCAAATAATTTACGAAAGAAAGGCAAACTGACACAGTTTCATTCAATGTACGTCATAAAACTAGGCTCAGCACTTCAGTAAAGTTTGTTACCTTTCAATCTTTTGTCCTTTTATACTTCAATAAACCTGTTCCCCTTTGAGCTCAAATTCGCTTCAAATAATAAAGCATGCAGTCTTGATGACAGCCGTGGAGCCGTAAAGAAGTACAATGTAAACACTTGCTTCGTTCGACTTGCACAAGACTTGTAGTTTCCAGAAAAGCTTTTGCTTCGGATCTTCTCGTAAATCTTAACTGTTGTCACAATTTCCAGGATATTTAGACGACTTTAGAGGAGATTGTTCGAGGAAAATCTTGGGAAGAAAACTCTCTCGCTCGCTTTCCTCGTATGTTTCATTCAACTCAAGAAGTGTACACAGCGCCAGAAATTTTCGCGCCTCCTCATACTATCACTTCGTTTACATCAAAATGAAATATCCAGTCGATTTAAACTTGAGAAGAATTTAATAAAACAATTATTCCATTCGCCCTTGTTGGATACGAGTCGTTATAGCCAACGAGGCGCTTCGCGCCTCGTTGGCTATTTACCACCTCGTATCCAACGCGGGCTCATGGAATAATTGTTAAATAACGACAAAGTTGTGATTTTTAGCCCCTGTGATGTTGTGTAATATCACTGATCCCCCTAATGTGGTTTCCTATTTCCTCTTTAGAAATCTCCACGAAATGTAACCAAATTTCACTAAGACTTTTTGTTTTATTCCGCCCAAAATCACATGAAAGTGAAAAGTGTCAATAAACACACGAACCTGCAAACTACATTCCAAGTCATCTCATACCTCAACTGTCGTCCATAATTACCGTTTCCCTCGAGTTCACAGCCTTATTAAAACTCTTCTTCCCTGCAAATTCTTCCTGCAATCCCTTCGGGTTCATTTGGATTCCAAAACAGAAATTTCCCCGACTTCTCATCATTCTCGTCCCCAGAGTCCACGATTCTTCTAGTCTCCACCGGTCAAATATGTCCCACGTTCAAAATGGCCGATTTGGAACATAGTTTTTCACTCTTTTCGTACCTAAAAATTCGCATTCACTTGCTTCTTCCCCTGCAGTCTAACTCGCTTCTACTGCCTATTGCGGATGGATCTAGTCAACCATGAAATGTCACAGGTGTTTTCTTACCATTTTGTTCGTCACTCGCAACACTGTATGTGCAGATAAAGGAGTTGGGGGGGGGGGGGGTGGGGGTTGATGCATTTTTTGCTCCCCCCACATGGCAACTCTAGAGTGGTCACGTGACCAGCGCAGTTTTAAGCTCTACGAGCTTCTTGTTATTTTTAGTTTTCTCGGTGACCAGACGCAGACCTCCACTCGGTCGAGGTTATGTCACGCGATGTTTAGAAGCTATAAATCAGTAACAAATGGAAACAAATGGTTATTCTTTGTCTTTACAAAGAATGTTTAGTGTGAAATATTCGAATTTGAAGCCTTTGACTCATGAAA
This sequence comes from Oculina patagonica, assembly GCF_052425735.1. Taxonomy (NCBI): domain Eukaryota; kingdom Metazoa; phylum Cnidaria; class Anthozoa; order Scleractinia; family Oculinidae; genus Oculina; species Oculina patagonica. Next base: position 15,450,643 of record NC_135758.1, read on the forward strand.
AATACTAAATTTCCACGCTTTCAAAGAGAAATGTAATTCAGCGGGCCAGAATCTGTGAATAGATACCATTACGTTGGTGGAAAAGAATGTGCTGACATGACAAGTTTCACTTTCTATCGGCTAGACCTCGAGTCACGTACTTTTTCAAAGCTATTAATCAGCTACCTTTCAAATCTTTGCGAATCCTTTGGTCTTAACTAAACAAATTTATTGCAAAGTATTTCTCTTAAGCGTTATCTATTTTTAGGCTGTGTTATTGAAAGGATTTTAAAGATATGAAGAAAAATTCCCTTCACAAACATGCCCTGACTTGTACCGCTTACGTCATTTGGTAGGCTAGGGGAATACCATCTGTGCTAAAAACGGCTTCAGCGTCCACGCGTGGGAATTCGGCCAGAATTTGCATAAAAGAAAAATAATTAATCGCGGCTGGAACTAGTCAACCATGAAATGTCACACAAGGTGTCTTTTTTTATCATCATGTTTGTCACTCGCTACATTTTAACAACCGCCTATTGTAATACAGAAAGAGGGGCAAAAAATTTTGAATTGTTAAAGAGATTCAAAAATAATACTAACAGTCTAGAAACTAGATTGGGAAACATTGTCATTGGGCAAAATTTCAGTTCTGTGCATAATCTCGTTCCCACATTTGCAGGTAGACAAGCCGGAAGGCGAGATCTGGCCAAGCAAGAAAATTCAATTTTTTGGATTGGCTGTTTCAAAGCATGGCTGTCACAGCGCTATAATTTGAACGTGCGATGCGGCCCCAAGGGAATTCAATGTCTGTTTCTTATGCAAATTATAGATCATGCACGCAATCATAATATATTCGTTTTTGAGACGTTTCGTTGTTTACAGTCGGCCTCAAAAGACAAGAAGATTTCGTTTTAGTTGTTTGTAGCATTATAAAGCTATTTCTGACGAATAACGATGTTTAAAAACAGAGAATCCGCCGTAAGAATATTAACGTTTGATTACGTGACCGAATCAAATTTGCATAAAATCTAGACATGTCTCCCCGCCAAATGAACAATTTTTTTTAAATCAAAAAAATATTTTTACCCGACCTAAAGCTTTCATGATTGCCTTCCGCTTAATTCTTTAGTAAAATACTCTGCTAGATATTATTCCAGGAAAGACGAGAATGGTAAAGCATTCGTTATTCATTTGGTTGAGGATTGGATATTCATTTGATTGCCATTTTCTTAGAATTGTCTAGGGCATGCGCAATTGACTCGCCTGCCACATTCCTGAAAGGCGATCACGTGGTGCAAATCGGATTTGACCAGATCTCGCCTTCGGCTTCGCCTACGAGATCTGGGAACGAGATTATTCTGTGCAAAGAGAGAATACTATCGAAATTCTCACGGATACTTACGTTCCTGGCGTGAAGCCAGACGCCAGACGTAATGAAATCAATATTCAGTTCTGTGCAAAGAGAGAATACTATCGAAATTCTCACGGATACTTACGTTCCTGGCCTGAAGCCAGACGCCGGACGTAATGAAATCAATATTCGGGGTTTGTTTCGAAAGCGGGTGTTTTTTTTAGGGCGACCATAATTTGTTTGAGGCGGGTTAGGGTAAGGGGGGGGGGGGGGGTCAACTTTTATGGCAAAGGCTTTTTTTCCACTGTCAGGATATGGAATTTTTTATTTATTTATTTATTTTATTTTTTCCCCATTTCACTTCAAGCTGTTCAATATTTTTTAGTTATCTTTTTTTCATTCCCCCGCCATGGCTCCCTTAAAGTGATCACGTGACCAGCGCAGTTTTAAGCTCTAAGAGCTTCTGGTTATTTTTCGTTTTGTCGGTGACCTGTACCAAACTTCCACTCGGTCAGGCTCATGTCACGCGATGTTTAGAAGCTACAAATCAGTAACAAATGGAAACATTTTCTTATTTTTTGTCTTTACAAAGAATTTTTTGTGTGAAATATTCGATTTTGAAGCGTTTTATTCAAAGGAAATTCTAAATTTTCATGCGTCGAAAGAAAAATATATTTCAGCGGGCCAGAATCTGTGAATAAATACCATTACGTTGCTGTAAAAGAATGTGCTGACATGACAAGTTTCACTTTTGATCGGCTAGACCTCGAGTCACGTAATTTTTCAAAGCTATTATCAGCTACCTTTCAAATCTTTGCGAATCCATTAATCTTTACTTACAAAATTCAGTGTGAAGTATTTTGAAGCGTTTGAAGCGAAGAAAATACTAAAATTTCACGCTTTAAAAAATATGCTTTAGCGGGCAAGAATTATTTACATTTATTTACATTACGTTTGTGTCCTGGAATGTGCTGGCGTTAACAAACTTTTACTTTCACAAGGCACTGATCGGCAAGAATCACGCAATGCTCTGAAAGGTTTAAATCTGCTACAAACGGAAACTAAACAAATCCTCTGGTCTAAACTTAGCATGTTAAGTGTGAAATATTCGACTTTTTAGCGTTATTTATTTTTGGAGCTGTGTCATCGAGAGGATTTCTGAAATCTGATGGAAAACCACTGGGACAAACATGCCCTGACTTGCAAGGGTTACGTCTTTGGTAAATTAATTCCCCGGGGAATTCCCATTCAGCAAAACACAGGTCTAGTGTTCTTCTCAAATTTGATTTGATTATGTGCTCCAATATTCCATTTTCGGAGCTGGTTATTCAATCTTTAAACGGTAATTCAAGACAACACTGGATGCTGATTTAAAAGATTTTTTTGTTTCACGGATCAGGAACGTGGGAATTAAATTTGGCCAGCATTAGCATATAAGAAAAATGTTTAATTTCGGATGGAACTAGTCAACCATGAAATGTCACGCAAGGTGTTTTGTTACCATCTTGTTTGTCAGTCGCAACATTGTTCGACGCAGGTAAAGGGGATAACGAGAGGGGGGTGCATTTTTTGTTCCCCCCACATGGCTCCCCTAAAGTGCTCACGAGACCAGCGCAGTTATAAGCTCTAAGAGCTCTTGTTTAGTTTTGTCGGTGACCAGACGCAGACCTCCACTCGGTCAAGATTGAAGTCACGCGATGTTTAGAAGCTACAAATCAGTAACAAATGGAAACATGTTCTCTTTTTAAATGCGCTGCGCAGTTCTTGCTCTGCACGGGGTTTTTTAGTTTTGTCGGTGACCAGACTCAGACCTCCACTCGGTCAAGATTAAAGTCACGCGATGTTTAGAAGCTACAAATCAGTAACAAATGGAAACATGTTCTCTTTTTTTGTCTTTACAAAAAATGTTAAGTGTGAAATATTCGATTTTGAAGCGTTTGACTCATGGAAAATGCTAAATTTCGACGCTTTCAAAGAGAAATATAATTCAGCGGGCGAGAATCTGTGAATAAATACCGTTACGTTGGTTTAAAAGAATGTGCTGACATGACAAGTTTCACTTTCGATCGGCTAGACCTCGCGTCACGTAATTTTTCAAAGCTATTATCAGCTCCCTTTTAAATCTGCGAATCCTTTGGTCTTTACATAAAAATACAGTGTGAAGTTTTTTGAAGCGTTTGAATCAAAGAAAATACTAAAATTTCATGCTTTGAAAGAAAAATACGAGTTAGCGGGCAAGAATTTACATTTATTTTCATTACGTTTGTGTCCTGAAATGTGCTGGCGTTGGCAAGTTTCACTTTCACAAGGACGATCGGCAAGAATCACGCAATGCTCCGAAAGCTTTAAATCTGCTTCAAATGGAAACTAAACAAATCCTCTGGTCTTAACCAAAGTGTGAAATGTTCGACTTTTTAGCGTTATGTATTTTTGGAGTTGTGTCATCTAGAGGATTTCTGAAATCTGAAGGAAAACCACTGAGACAAACATGCCCTGACTTGCAAGGTTGACGTCATTAGTAAAATAATTCCCCGGGGAATTCCCATTCAGCAAAAAGCAGCTCTTGTGTTCTTCTTAAATTTGATTTAATTATTTGCTCCAATATTCCATTTTCGGAGCGAGTTATTCAATCTTTAAACGGAAATTCAATACAACACTGGATGCTGATTTAAAAGATTTGTTTGTTTCACGGATCAGGATCGTGGGAATTAAATTTGGCCACCATTAGCATATAAGAAAAATGTTTAATTTCGGATGGAATTAGTCAACCATGAAATGTCACGCAAGGTGTTTTGTTACCATCTTGTTTGTCAGTCGCAACATTGTTCGACGCAGGTAAAGGGGATAACGGGAGGGGGTGCATTTTTTGTTCCCCCCACATGGCTCCCCTAAAGTGCTCACGAGACCAGCGCAGTTGTAAGCTCTAAGAGCTCTTGTTTCTTCTTTACAAATAATGTTTAGTGTGAAATATTCGATTTTGAAGTGTTTGACTCATGGAAAACACTAAATTTCCACGCTTTCAAAGAGAAATATAATTCAGCGGGCCGGAATCTGTGAATAAATACCATTACGTTGGTGTAAAAGAATGTGCTGACATGACAAGTTTCACTTTCGATCGGCTTGACCTCGAGTCACGTAATGTTTTAAAGCTATTATAAGCTACCTTTCAAATCTTTGCGAATCCTTTGGTCTTTACTAAACAAATTTATTGCAAAGTATTTCTCTTTTAAGGGTAATCTATTTTTGGGGGGGCCTGTGTCACTGAAAGGATTTTAGAGATAAAAAGAAAAATTCCCTTCACAAACATGCCCTGACTTGTACCGCTTACGTCATTCGGTATGCTAGGGAAATAACCTCTGTTCTAAAAACAGCTTCAGCGTCCACGCGTGGGAATTCGGCCAGAATTTGCATATAAGAAAAATTATTAAACGCGGCTAGAACAAGTCAACCATGAAATGTCACACAAAGTTTGACAGACGCTGCATTTTTACAACCGCCTATTGTAATACGAAAACCGAAACAGGGTCAAATAAATTTTGAACTGTTGAAGAGGTTCAAAAATAGTACATACTTTATAGAAACTGCGAAACATTGTCATTGGGCCAGTTTTCAGTTTTATGTAAATAAGGAATACTGTCGAAATTCTCGCGGATACTTACGTTCCTGGCGTGAAGCCTGACGTTCTTATGAACTGATCTTGCAGACCCAGGGGCAGTAGTTGTAAACTTTCGCCCGAAAAATCCCGTCGTCCCGATAACCGATTTTTTGGTTTCACGGATCAGGATCGTGGGAATTAAATTTGGCCAGGGATGTAGCATTAGCATATAAGAAAAATATTTAATTGCGGATGGAACTAGTCAACCATGAAATGTCACACAAGGTGTTTTCTTACCATTTTGTTTGTCAGTCGCAACATTATTAGACGCAGGCAAAGGGGATAAGGGGGGGGGGGTGCATTTTTTGTCCCCCCCCCCACATGGCTCCCCTAAAGTGCTCACGAGACCAGCGCAGTTGTAAGCTCTAAGAGCTCTTTTTGTCGAATAATCACTGAGGCGAATAATTGTTTTAGTATAATTTTCAGAGGCGAATATCAAAAACTGCAAAATAACAATAGAAAACACGAAAACAACAAACAAAAGTGCTCGCTTGCATACGTGTAAACCAGTTTAATTCATCGATTGAAATCCTAATTTACACTCAAGTTTAAGCAATAAAACGGAACAAAACACTACGAAAAAGCTAGTTATCCCGGTACCTTTGTTTAATCGTTGGTGACTTCTGAGCAATTGTGTGAATCCTCTCGAAATTACTAGCTCCAGTAAGAAGAAACTAAATAATTTCTTGACAGTCGAACTGACTGAGTACATGGCCGTGTGCGATCTCCAAAATTACAATCAATTCTAACGCCTTGAAAACCATCCCTTGAAAATATTTTCGGTCCAAAAGCCTTGGTAGTAAATTTGAAAAATTCCCAATGTTTCAAATATCCAGGATTTGGAGTGATTTCTTTTAAATAAGCGAAATTTTCATTCAGCAAATGTCGCCATGTTCACTGGCCTGGATGTCAAACGTGGCATGGCTTAGTAGCCAAACCTTCAGATGCAATATTCACCGCCTAGCGCGGTGAATATTGCGACATAGTCCGAGCTTCTAGACCAATCAGAATTGAATTCACCTCTGGAAATTATACTAAAATCACATACAATACAGTTTAAAAAAGGTGCCCTTAGGATGGTCGGCAAAAGAGATACATCAAATCAAACATGGCAGACCATGTCATCAGCACAAGTCAACCCCGGGGAGCGGGGGCGGGGGCACTCCCATATGTGAGCTATATAGGTATGTGCCGCTGTGAAGGGAATATGGTAGGTATGTGTAGGTATGTGCCGCTGTATAGAAATCAGAGAGTTTTGGTCTAGAAAAGGATTAGCTGCGAAACTGATCGGTGGTATGACGAATTAAGTCCAGAATAGGAACAGAAACTCAGAAGAGAAAGAGGCTTTCCTAAACGTAAATAAAATCATTGCGGCATCATTGTTGACAGATGGTTTGCCATTAAAACACTGATAGTGATACAGTTCTAAAAATATACGTCGGAGATAGGGAAGGGAATTTTCGGTGTCTTCTCCAGTATAGGGTTGCAAAATCAGTCTGGTATAGGGTAAGGGTTTCAAATTCCCAGCGGCACACCCCCACCGGAAAATATACAGGGTGCCCCCCGGGAAGTCAACAACCAAGTCAATCACTTCTTGCAGTCAAATAGTCCTTTTCACCCCTTTTAAAGCAGGAAACATACGTAAACACCGAAAGTGGCAACCCATTCCACATGTCGACAATCCTTGCGTTAATTTCAAAGAGCTTTTAATTAAAGGAAAAGTTCACTCCAGAATACCCATTTATTGAGTTATTTTTTCAAAAATAGCTCTTAGTCGGCGTGATGGGCCGTGTAATCAGTCAGTCAGTCAGTCAGTCAGTGGGTCAGTGAAGTATGTTTGTTTGTCACACCAATCAGATTTCAGGTACTATCAGAACCAATCAAATTGTAGTTTATAAGGCGGAAGCAATGTGACACAGTTGTAGTGAGCGATTTCGTTCGAAGATTTTAGATTTGTAGGAGGCGGAATTGGTGAGTTGTGAATTAACCCTGGATTAAAAACGTTTTTCGTAACGCTCGCCTGCTTACAACGCACACGCCGTGAGCAAAAGGCCCAACAATAACTTGTTATTTGTCTTATTCGAGCGTACGTTTGGAGAGGCTGGCTTTCCTAACCGTAGTAAAAATTACATATAACATTTGCACAAAGTAGATTTGAAGAATAATGTTGTCATTACTTTTGCCGCCCGCTTTGCGAAGTTCGTTGGGAAATTGAAAAGTTTGTTACGAAGTTGCCAAATAGGTTGCGAGTTTGCGAATCAAATTGTGAGCTTCGATACAAAGTTCCCAACTTCGGCCCCAATTTATTAAAGCCTTCTGTTGTGATATTGAATAAGTTTGCATATTTAAGTTTTGCACGTGACTAAGATTGTTATGTAACCGCGCCTCGGTTTCGCGTGGTCTTGTTCGTCAGCCATTAAAAGTTGTTGTGTTTGCATGGCCTCGGAGTCTTTACGTTGATCGTAACACCTTCTGTAATTATGCTATCAAAAAGGGCTTTGCTACGCTAAACTGTTGGAAACAAATGTCATAAAAATAAAAAACTTTTATGTTCAGCGAGCCGTAAACATGTTGTCTCGAACAAATTAGTCTTTCCTGTCGCGTCGCGTCGGCTTCGATTAAAATCAATTTTACATATGGGTAAACCATCCAGTTTCATCCGGTTTACAAACGCAGAAGACTTGAAATTGAAGACAGTAAAGATTATGCCTCACAGAAATCGTCAAATACCGTAAAATTCCGGTTATAAGCCTCGCCGCTTATAAGCCCTCCCGGTTATAGGCCCATCTACCTGGAAACAAAAAAATACATCCGATTATAAGCCTCCCCGGATATAAGCCCCCCTCAGCCGCATGGCAGTACTGAACAGCGTTAAATGTTGCTTTATTATGTGTTTTTAACTAAAAAACGTATTTCGATGAACATTTCCGTGGCTCGTTCCGAAACGGATTTTTTATTCCGCTTATAAGCCCTCCCGGATATAAGCCCCTCCGCTTATAAGCCCTCCCAAAACCCCTTACGAATTTGTATAAGCCCAGGGCTTATAACCGGAATTTTACGGTATGTGTTTTCATACAAAAAAGTTAAAATTTGACCAAATTTATACATGCATAAAATTTATTTATCGGCAAATTACTTGTGTGATCGCTGATGCGAAACGTTGTCTTGCACTTCAAGCTACTTCAACCTTCCTTGGCCAGTTCTAAAATCATCGAGTTCAGAAATCGCCATGACTTTCGAGCAACATGTCTTGGTTCTCTTCAACTACCAAACTTGAAAAGTTCAGTCGGGCCGAAGTTGGGAACTTTGTATCGAAGTTCGGAATTTGATTCGCAAACTCGCAACGTAATTGACAACTTCATAACAAAGTTTCCAATTTCCCAACAAACTTCGCAAAGCGGGCGGCCAAAGTAAACTGAAATCAACTGTAAAACATCTCGTTCAAACATTTAATGAACCGGTACAAGTATTAACTTTGCTGTTAAAAGCAACTACGATCGATAGCAAAAACAGAATAAGAGCGTGCCATTCCGTGACAATTTGATAACTCAATTAGTTCTTGTTTGTTGAATTGAATTTACGTTGTGAATGAACGAAAATCTTTGTTGAACAGTTCTGACAGGAAACAAATACTGCAGGTGTACTGCGCTTTAAAGAACTTTCCTGGAGAGAGTGGTTTTTGATTTGACTCGTTTATTACTTTTCGTTCAATGACTATTGAGCGTGTTAAATGGAGACATGGCTTTTTCGAGAAAAACAAGGGTATCATGTTATAAAAGTGAGAAAAACAATAGTATCATGTTACAGTGTTTGGCAAAAAGCCAAAAGTATATAATTAAATTAGTTCTAACTTGTTTTTCAATTAAATGATGAAAATCTACGTTTTGAATAAACAGTTCTGATGTATCAAAGTGCACGTAAAAATATTTTGTTTTCAAGCAAATTTTGTGCAAAAAAGTGACTCCGTGGGCCGCTATACACAAACAGGACAATCACCCAGTCTCACCCCAAGCCACCCCATAAATTGAAAAAATAACTCCTGCACGCTTAGCGTGCCTATGTTTTTCTTTACGCCAATAAAAGGTTTATACAAAGATATATATGTTATTCACCAAAATTTCAGCCTCCAACGTGCTCTATAACCCTACGAAATCTTTCTCTCAAGTAGCCCAAAACTCGACAACTGAACGCCGCCATCTTGGAGCTGGTAATGTAGCGTGACGTCAAAGAACTCAGCCTGAGGTTTGGTGGGAAAACTTTAATAGTCGAAACTCCTTGTTTCTTCACAGGCCGCCCAGACGTTGTATTCGATTTAGGTGATTATAATACACTGTATGAGAATACTTTGAAAATTGGTCTAAATAGTACTTGTATGAAATATTTGAATAAAAATGTCTTACCTTGTTTATCTCGCGTTATTTTGTTCAAATCTTTCAAACAAGTACTATTTAGAGCAATTTTCAAAGTATTCTCATACGTTGTCTTATAATCACCTAAATCGAATACAACGTCTGGGTGGCCTGTGGTTTCTTGTAGTGGCTTTTTTTTGTCAAAATGCCTGTTTGTGCAGCTCCATTTTGCTTAATCAGAACTCCAAGAAATACAAAAATAGGTATTTCTTTTCACCGTCTTCCAATATTTAAAAGAACATTTGCTCAAAAGTGGACACAAAGTACAAATATTTGTGTGTTCCGAAAACTATATGGAAGACTGCTTCAAATTAAAGTAGATCACAGATACAGTCTCCTGTGTGGGTCGGAAATACCCACAAAAGAAAGAAAAAGCCAGACGCAATATTAACCATTTTTTAAATCTCCTTCTGTAACTCCCTTCAAACGACATGCAAGCGAAAGGAGGCGAAAGAATAAGGAAAGAATAGTCAGAGGTTAGTCGTTTTGCCTACCGTATTTTCTCAATCAAACACCCCCGGCGTTTATTTCAAACTTGGCCTGGTAAACCCGACGTTAATTTGAAGACGGTTTTTAATCGGGGACCGATGTTAATTAACGAAGAGCAATTTTCTGTTATTTTTTCAGTTTGATTTATTATTTTCTATCAGACCATAGGCGTACGAGGCGGGGGGGCTGCAGTCCCTCCAGTGCCGAAATTTTTCGGGCAAAATGCTTAGAATTCGGGCAACAAGCCTAGAGAAAAAATAGAAAATAGGCCGACAAATCTCAACATTACGTTCAAAACGAATTACATCAAAAGAAAAAGTGTTGGAAATATACCGAACTTTGTGGTTGAAAAGTCTAAATTTCTCATTTATCTGCTTTCGTTTTAAATTGCTATAATCATGTTCGATTTTTCTAGTAATTTTTGCGTGACCCCTCAGTTTTATTCAGTTGCAATCATTTCGAAGTGAATGGGAGTTGGGGAAGGCGACCAAAAATTAGGATTTTCCATAGCTTGAACGTTTGCGCGCGGTGGATCCAGTGTAAGACCTCGAAACAAAGCTGTTAGAAATGTGATGAAGCTATAATGCTTTTGATTTAAATGTTAAGTTTTAAGGGCTAAAAACGAAATGTTTTAACCCATTTACCCCTGAATGTTTCACACGCTTTTATATAACTTTCAAGTGGGGCAAAAACAATGTAAATTGGCTTCCCAAAAATACTTTTCAAAAATTAGAATTTTTGCTGAACTAGAGTGAATATAAAATAAAATATCTCCGAATTAAAATGGACTCAGTGCTTGACATCTTCGGGCTGTATCACCCACTAATGTAATAATTAACCACTTATGTAATACTAACAACTAATGTAATAAATATCAACCACTAATGTAATACTAACCACTAATGTAATAAATATCAACCACTAATGTAACTAACCACAAATGTAATAACTTTTTAACCTTTAATGTAATAAAAATCTTAACCACTAATGTAATAACTTTGTGACCATTGGTGTAACAATCTTACAGTTAAATCCCGATGACCTTCAAGGGAAATCGAGAAAGGTTCGATTTTTCGGGAGTTTAAGTTACTAAAAACTGGAAATGGGTTACTATAAAGTTACAGAATGCCCTTTTTTACACAGCCTGGTCTCACTAGGCTGTGGTGGCTTATAATGAAAGAGGAAAACCAACAAACATGGCTACACGTATCAAAATGCCAACCCAGTGTTCGCAGATATTTTTCATGAAATTGTCAACCCTTGTATCAACCTGAGTTGCAAAAAGGGTTACCAGGCAAGAACAGTTGACCCAGGCCGGAAAGACTTTTTGTTTAAGCTTACAGAGGATTGACTGAAAAACTGTCACCCAAAATCGAATGAATTCTTTTAAGGAGGAAGAGGGAATACAAGGGAAATTTTGCCGGGAAGAAGAAGACATGGACCCCCCATGGAGGTATTTTCTTTCCTGAAGATAAGCTTTAAAACCGAGTGACTTTCCCTCAAAGCTTAGTTTTTTGTGTTTTTGTTACCTTTATAATGAAATAATTTGGATTTTTTTCATAATTTTGGACGATTGACGTCAACCGTCCAATGCCGTACCTCCATGTGCTTTCATTCAGAAAGATCAGGCTAGTGGTTACAACATGGGTAAAAGTATATTCTTTCAGATATTGTTGGATGGACATGTTCTTCTTTGTTGAACGTTTGTTGAGTCTCATTACATTGAAAATAAAATAAAAAACAATGTATGTTAAAACATTTTTTTGTCCTTGGGCAAGTATAGGCGACTTACTCTCAACTTGCGTTTACCCATTGTACGGCCATTTACGTTGTTGTTGTATTTGATTCAGGCTTTATACAGTTGAATCTAGAACAGTAGATACCTTCCAATAAAAAAGGGACGTTTCAGTTTTCATTCAAAATGCTTCTTCTATTTACGATTATGCGACCTAACGGCACGTTTCTTAAAGTTTGTTACATTAGTGGTCACCCGGTTATTACATTTGTGGTTAAGAGTTTTATTACATTAAAGGTTAAAAAGTTATTACATTAGTGGTTAGCATTTTTATTACATTAGTGGTTGATATTTATTACATTAGTGGTTAGTATTACATAAGTGGTTGATATTTATTACATTAGTGGTTAGTATTACATTAGTGGTTAACAAGAACTTTAAGCAGTTTATAACCGGGCGGTTAATGTTGGACCACTTCTTTCAGCTCTTTGGCTAGAAAGGCACGGCGCCGCTTTGTAAAAAAAAAAAACTTTAGAAAAGCAGTCACTTGAGAAACACACAAGCCGTGTTTGCGTCAGTCACGGAGTGTGCGTGACATGAATTTTCGTTATCACGTCATCTCTTGCTTTAAACCATATGCCTGGCCGGACAAATTTCTGCTTACGAATGTTGAATAAAATAAACCCAAACCAGTTAAATGGCATTAAAAAGAAGTCCATTTCATGCCAAAATAAAGACTAGACTAGGGCCATCCCGTTGTATTTCTTCGTTTAGCGTCGTCTGGCGACTTAAGTCCGGGGTTTGCGTGAACTGTAGCAGTGAGCGAAAATTCCCTTACTCACGTCATCCCTTTCTTTAATAAACTTGCATCAACAAATTCCTGCCTGGGCTTGCAAATTTTTATATAGTTCCGAATCTCGAACAAACTACACTTAAACCACTTGAATGACATAAATTAGGTTAAAATTAAAGAAGTTTTAAAATCAAGTTCTTGAAGTTTAACTGCTATTTCCCCAAAAAACATAGCTTTCAGAAGCATTTGGGAAGTCGCATGATTCGAAGCACGTAAAATAGAGCATTTCTAACTGCGAGATTCGCTAGGTAATTCCCCTTTTCGTGATGGCGTGTGTCCTGTGCCTTGACAAATTTTTGCTGGGTTTGCAATTTTCGTTTTGATTCCAAAAATAAACTCAAAACACTTGCAAAACACACGAAAAATAATTCATATTTCCATTTAAAAATAGTTTGGACATGTCAAATCACAACGTGAATGTTCAAGCCCTGAGACAAACGCTTGAATAACAATTAAACGAGCGATCGCCAGAAACATCAAAATTTGTGTGACCGTGACCTCCTTCTGGAACGATTTACCGACAAAAAAACGACAAAAAAAAAAACAAAACGCCAGGCAGATTATGAACCGGGCCCAGGCCCCGCCCGGTTAATTATTACATTAGTGGGTGATACACGGGCAACGCCACGAAATTAATTAAAGAACTATCGTTTCCTTTTAGCAAGCAGGTAAGGTTTGTGTTATGTATGGCATACCTCAGGCCATTATGTATGATTGTTCACATTAAACCATGCGGTTTTGTAGATCCAACATGGCGTTCACTTTGTGCTTATGTAACATGGTGATGATAGTGGGATTTCGAGCGCCACCGACTAGAACAGAGCCTTACGAAATGGCAGAAGGTTACACAAACTCGTCGTTTAACTGGCCAAGAATGAACTGGGACGCTTCGGACCTGAGTAAAGAATGGGAAAGGTTTTATCAACACTACGAATTCACGTTCGGAGGACCGCTCAGCAAATGCACCGAAAAGGAGAAAATATGCAACCTGATGAGCTTTGTCGGCGATAAAGGCCGGGAAATCTACCTCACCTTCCAGTGGGAAACTGTGAAAGTTGGATCCGGAGAATCCGCTCAAGATGTAAGTGAAAAAGACATACTCGTAAGAGTCGTCGGAAAGTTCACAGCTCACCTCGAAGCCAAGAAGAACCCTATTATGGTGGCAGTTAAATTTGATCGAAGACGCCAGTTGCAAGGAGAAACATTTGACTCTTTTGTCACTGATCTGAAACTGCTGGTCCGAGGCTTGGATATGACAGAAACGAATAAATTCATTCGGAACGCCATTGCTTGCAAATCACTGGACGAACGAGTACGGCAACACTGCTTGGAGAAAAGTAAAAACCTTACCTTGGAGATGGCAATTGACATCGGTCGGATGTTCGAAGCGACCAAAGATGGAATGCAAGTGATGTCTGGCGAAGACCCGAAAGTGGAGGTCAATAAACTTGCATGGAGGGATGGCTCAACTAAGAGGTCCAAAAGGCGCGGGAAACAGAAGACACCGAAGGAGAACAATGATCAAGTTCAAAAGTGCGGTAGGTGTGGATACAAGCCACAAGACAAATGTCCAGCTAAAAATGAATCATGCAATAAGTGCAAGAAAATTGGACATTTTGCCCAAGTGTGTAAGACAAGTAAGACAAGAAATGTCAACCTGTTGAATGAAATGCACTATCCAAGCGAAGATTATTCTAGTGATGAAGGTCCTGACAGTGATGTGCAATTGCTTCATGTAGCAAGCCTAGAGATGAATAGCATCGATAATAAACAGAGCCCCCGTGGAAATGGTGAATGGTGGGAGGTTGTAGAAGTAGGCAACAGTTCCCTGTACTGTCAGCTTGACACCGGTGCCTATGCGAGTGTAATCAACACAGCTCAGCTCAAGCAAGTAGCACCAGATGCCCAGATCAAGCAAACAAAGAAGACCCTGGTGTCATACAGCCAACACCGAATCAAACCAAAAGGCTACGTCACCCTTCCCGTAAGATTCAAGAACAAGGAGTTAAATGTGGACTTCTATGTCATAGAGAGTAAGCAGAAACCAATATTGTCAGGCAAAGTTTGTCAAGCCCTCAACTTGGTCCATCGACTACACAAGGTGCATGTAGATCCGAACCTTAAGGAACTGCTTGACCAACATCCAGATCTTCAAAGTGCATCTGGAGCTATGCCTGGAACCTACTCTATCAAGATTGACCCCACAGCAACACCCGTAGAACATGGTCCTCGCAGACAATCGGCAGAACTCCTTCCAAAGATTGTAGCCAAGCTCAAGGAGATGGAACAAGAAGGACATCTAGCCAAAGTTACACAGCCCACTGACTGGGTTAATTCCATGGTAGTTTCAACTCGAGGTGAGAAGATCAGGATCTGCCTGGACCCGGGTGACCTCAACAAAGCAGTAAAACGGGAACACTATCCAATCCTCACTGTAGAGGAAATTGCAGCCAAGATACCTGACGCAAAAGTGTTTACAGTCCTTGATGCTAAGAGTGGCTATCTCCAAATGAAGCTTGACTATGAGTCTAGTTTGCTGACAACCATGAACACTCCAATAGGCAGATATAGATGGTTAAAACTGCCTTTTGGAATCAAATCAGCTCCAGAAATGTACCAAAGAGCAATGGATGAAATGCTGGAGGGCATTGATCATGCATACGCCATCATGGATGACATACTGATTGCAGGACGTGACATCCCCCACCATGATTCGGTCCTAGAGGCAGTGCTCCACCGTGCCAAAAGCTACAACCTCAAACTAAACTTTGAGAAAGTCAGAGTGCGAAAGCAGCAAGTCCAATATGTAAGCCACATCATCGCAGCAGCAGGACTCAAATCAGACCCAGAAAAAGTCAGCGCGATGAGAGACATGCCAGCTCCTGAAACAAAAGAGGATGTGCGTCGTTTTCTGGGATCTATTCAGTATCTAGCCAAGTTCCTTCCGATGCTAGCAGAGGTTGAAACACCACTGAGGGAGCTCACCAGAAGGGATGTACTCTTCCACTGGGACAAGCCCCAAGCAACTGCCTTCCAGAAGCTTAAGGATATGTGCTGTGAAGCTCCAGTGTTAACTTACTATGATGTCAGAAAAGATGTGACAATACAATGTGATGCCAGTAAGAGTGTCGTGGGTGCTGTCCTACTGTAATAGGGAAGGCCAATAGCCTATGCGTCCCGTAAACTCCGAGAATCTGAGCTTTCCTGGGCACCAATAGAGAAGGAAATTCTGGCAATCTTGTTCAGTACACAGAAATTCCGAGAGTACATTCTGGGGAAAACAACTTTGGTCCAGACCGACCACAAGCCCCTAGAGACAATACTCCGCAAGCCTATGGCAACAGCACCATTAAGACTGCAGGCCATGATGCTGAAAGTGAGTGGCTACGACCTTAAAGTGGAGTATCTTCCAGCCAAGAAGCAAGTCCTTGCGGACACTCTCAGCCGAGCATGTCTAAATGAAGTGCCACCGGAAGAAGAGGAAATACAAGTGAACATGCTGGAAAGAATCTCAATCTCAGAACCAAAGTATGCAGAACTCCAGTAAAACACAGCTAATGAGCTCAATGAGCTGTACACTATTATTCAAGCTGGGTGGCCAGAAACAAAGCAGCAAGTCCCGCATAGCATCAGGCAGTACTGGGACACACGTGATGAGCTTGCAGTACTTGATGGCGTGATCAATCGAGGAATGAGGATTGTAGTACCCCCATCCATGAGACCAGCCATGCTTGAGCTAATACATGGAACACACCTTAGAATCGTTAAGTGTAACCAAAGAGCCAGGGAAGCACTTTACTGGCCTGGAATGAGCGCACAGATTGAAGAAAAAGTCAAGGATTGCACCTTGTGCCATAATTATGCCTCTGCACAGCCAAAGGAGCCACTGATACTAAGTCCTTTCCCAGATCTGCCTTGGGCAATGGCTGCATCGGACATTTTCACTTTTGAAGGTGAAAATTACCTAGTACTAGTTGATTACTTTTCCAAATACATTGAGGTGACCAAACTAAAAGACCTCACATCCCAGGAGACCATTGAAGCCCTGAAAGAGCATTTCAGTCGACATGGCATTCCAGCTAAACTAGTCACTGACTGCGGCACCCAGTACACAAGCAACGAATTTGAGACCTTTGCTCAAAGCTATAGCTTTGAACATGTCTTAGTGAGTCCAAAGCACCGCCGTGCAAATGGAGAAGCAGAAGCGGAAGTTAAGACGGTTAAGTCGCTATGGAGAAAAAACAGAGACAAGAATAAAGCACTCCTGGAGTACAGAGCCACTCCAATTCCTGGGATTGACCTGTCTCCATCTCAGCTATCCATGGGACGCCGCCTAAGAACGACACTACCAATAGCGCGTGGTCTACTGGAGCCTGAGACATACAACATCAAAGAGGTAAAGGCAAGAATGAAGCATGGCAAAGAACAGCAGAAGTACTTCTATGACCGCCAGGGCACTAAAGACCTACCTCCGCTGAAACCTGGTGATCCTGTAAGAGTGAAACCTGAGCCTGGGTCAAAGGAGTGGAGAGCAGCGACAGTAGTGCAGAAACATGCCTTGCCTAGGTCATATGTGGTGGATGTAGGTGTTAGAAGAATCAGACGAAACAGAGTGGCCCTGAGGACTCAGCCCCGTACACAACTCGAAGTGGCAGACGAGTCAAGAAGCCAAGCAGACTAAACTTGTAACAAAGCTGCCTTGGAGCTATGGACAGTTGTTCAAAATGAACAATAATAGACACTGTTTGATTAACATTGAGACATTTCTTTTACTTTGATTTTCTGTTTATTTCATTGTTATTGTAATGGGAAGGGGGGATGTTATGTATGGCATACCGCTGACCATTATGTATGATTGTTCACATTAAACCATTCGGTTTTGTAGATCCAACATGGCGTTCACTTTGTGCATATGTAACAGTTTGTATACAGTTATTTCAATGCACGTTTTGTTGTCTATTTTATTTGCCTCTTTATTCCGCTTTCGACGCAAGTCTTTTTTTCCGGGCAATAAGGACTCCGACCCCTTCCCCAGGTTCCGAAGGTACCCGTACGCCTATGCTAGAGACCCAGGACTTTTTCTCGTCGTCCCGCTCGACAAACTGTTCCTGGGTCTCCGAGGATGATTATTACCAAAGTAACAGTATTGCATATGGCACGTGCATGTTGCAATCAAGATTTGTTACAAACAGTACATAAACAACCAATGAGTCCATAAACCTCAATGTCGCCAACGTCCTCCGCGGTTATAAACTTCCTCCTCCACTGTTATAAACAATAGTGCGTCAGTCATGACGACACGAACGCCAACATTGCTGTTTCATATTGTTTACAGCATCTATCCTAGTTATTTTACGCAGAAGGTTTCCTTGAACATTATACAAAAATACCAAAAGAGCAAACCATATCAGTTTGTCGTAGCAGTGCTATTTAAGAGAATATATTTACTTGTTTGCTTGACCACAAATAAACGTCGGGGCCTCGATCAAACGCCCCCGGCGTTTATTTAAATGTTAGAAGTTTTGACCCGCCGTTTATACGAAGCCGGCGTTTAATCGGGGACCCGCGTTTAATCGAGAAAATACGACGAGGGCAATAAACAACAACAACAACAATAACAACAACAACAAAAACAACCATTATATTTGCCAGAAAAATATAAATTATGAGAGCATGAACAAAAATTGACTTTAATTTGGCAAAAAACTTCAAAGAATAGGAATAACAGAACGGGCTGAGTAGTTAAAAAATTCTGAATACTATGACTGAGTTGTACATGTAAATTAATGTAGAAGGAAAATTACAAAGAAAAAGATACAAACAAGTAATAAGTAAAGTAAAATTTGGCTTGTTCTAAAATGAAATAATTCAAACATTTCTAGCTCTGTCAGTCAACTACAAATAATGACATAAAGCTCACTTTGGGAGTTGCGATCTTATATTTGATCAAGAAGAGTTTCTCTGGTTGATTAAAAAATCCTCCTTGAAATTAAGTAAAAAGTGAAATAACATAAACGTAACATTGGTTAGTATTGCGTCTGACTTTTTCTTTTTGTGTGCGGGATTTCTACGCAGGAGACTGTATCTGTGATCTTCTTCGAAGCAGTCTTCTGTATTGTTTTCGGAACACACAAATATTTGTGTCCCCTTTGGCAGGAATTTTTCGTCCCTGCCCATTCTTTTAAGCTATTCTTGAGCAATTTTTCTTTTAGATATTGAAAGACAGTAAAAAGATTTTTGTATCTCTTGGAGCTCGCTCTGTTTGAGCAAAATGGAGCTGCACAAGCAGGCATTTTAACAAACAAAAGCCACTACAAAGAAACAAGGCGTTTCGACTATTATATTAAAATTTTCCCGCCAAACTTCAGGCTGAACTCTTTGACATCACGCATACATTACCAGCTCCAAAATGGCGGCGTTCAGTTGTCGAGTTTTGGGCTACTTCAGGCAAAGATTTCCTAGAGTTATAGCGCACGTTGGAGGCTGAAATTTTGGTGAATAACATATCTTTGTAAAAACTTTTTAATGGCGTAAAGAAAATAAATAGCCATTCTAGAGTGAAAACTCCTTTAACCGCAAAGCCGGTATAGCCTGGGGAGGAGATTACAAAAATATGTATCTCACAATCGCACACTGATTGTGTAAACAGATATGGTAAATGATAAACTGAGGTTAGATTTCATCAATATATTCTCCACCGCACTTCTCAACGAGTTTGTTCTTCGCCCGGGGTTCTTCGCAAATAATAGTCAATTGATCAACGCAATTTTTATGAAGGCTACTGAGCTATTTAGCTAACTGACGGCACGTTGTATCAACTGTACATGTTTCAACTGGCGTTTCAACGGTGCACATAGTGGGACTGCATGTACGTACTCTGTAATGACTGAATTAGTTATTAAAAAAGATAATTTTGAGGACTTCTACGACATCTTTGATGAAATTGGCCGGTAAGTACGTATCAGAAATTTAGTAAGTTCGGAGTGCATCACTGTAATTTGTTATTCTATAGCGTAGTTCATGCTTTCTAAGACGAAGTAATTTTTAGTTAATTAAACTTAAGATTTCATGCATTGTTTACTTCCAGCGGGCAGTTTGCTGTGGTGAAAAAATGCGTAGAAAAAAGCACAAGGTCAGAGTTTGCAGCCAAATTTATGAAGAAAAAACGGGGAAAAAGTTCAAGACGAGGAGTTACAGTGGAACAAATTAATCGTGAAGCAACCGTCCTTCAAAAGGTTCGACACGATGGAGTTATTTATCTTCACGAAGTTTTCGAAACCAGTGCAGAATTTACATTAGTCATGGAACTGTAAGTGTTTGAAATTCTTCTAGTGTACTTTAGTATTGTAGTAGTGACCCACTAAAAAGAAAAATAATCTATGTTCATCAAGTACATAAAAACGATATCCCCAGTAGTCTTTGAAAGTTTTTACTTTGGCAAAGTAAAAAAGTAAAAGGTACCCAGAGGGTACGTGTGTGGGACCTGAGACAATGTTTTTAACTTTGCTTTGCTACGACTTAAGTATACATCTGTCGCAACTGACTCGTCCCCAGTCGTCTCTTATACGAAAATTGCAAGACGTGAAGGATTCCCTCCATGTTCAGCAGTCGACTCAAGACGGACTCAAAAGACGACTGGGGACGTGTCAGCTGTCGTAAAACAACTCATGACATGTAACCTTAGTCAAAAATCTCTTCGAGATACCGACTTATATATTTTGCATGAGGTATGAGTAGGGGAAATGATAATACTGAAAGCGATTTGCGATGCATTAAATCAACAGGTTAAAACCGATCTTAAAGTTTGACTGCCACTTTGCTCCAAAAGAAAGGTTATCAGTTGATTGATTTTCCTGATTATCAGCTGGTTGGGAATTTTTCCTTGTCAAATACCTGCTGATCATGCATGAGCCATAAACCAAGCATCTGTCATTATCGTCTCAAGTTTCACCTTTGTCTATTTATTTACATTTTGTCAGAGGCACATTGTGGTATAGTTAAAAAAAAACCTTTCGATCCGTTAGTTGACCTCATCCTTTTATAAGCGACGAGCAAAAGCCAGAAAAGCAAGTACAAACAAACTAAAATGATGGTGTTTCAGTGATTATCGGGTAGCTGCAAATTTCTGCTTAGATTAATGAGTTTATAAATAGACGTTATTACGAAAGCCTCCTATGCAGACGTTCTTTTGGATTGCAAGACGAGCCTTAAGAATCTCTGTGTCACTACATTATGTAACAACAGAACCCATAAGGGTTGAAACGTGTAACGCGCGCGCACAGCGTTTGAATATTCATTTTGCTAAGTACCATATTTGGAAACACGAAGAGTTTGTACGCGAATGCTTTATACACGTAATGACACACGCAACATAATTTTTGGTTTTGCGATAAGTTGCTTGAATTTCGACCTAAATGCCGTAAATTTCTTACAGAAACTAAAGAAATACATTAAGTGCATTGAAGCGAAGTTCTCCAGACTACTTCAAAAAGATGAAACAGGAGAATTTAACCAAATTTAACTTTATTCAACCAAGCTTGTTCAAAACAAGATTACGCCATCGAGCGCGAGCTAGCGCGCGCTGTGAATTTAATCCAAATATAGTAATTTTGATTGGTTAAATGTTTCTCGTGATTTTCCAAATATGGTATTTAGTGCAAACGAATGTGCAAACGCTTTGTACAATGCAAATCATAGGGAGTTACACGTTTCAACCCTTATGGGTTTCTAGTAACAATAGATCATCGCATTGGCCAATATCCTCTGACAATGAAGATATGCAGTAGTTTTTCAGCATGTTAAAGCTAAGCGATTCAATCGATTAATGGCAGCTATCGTTGAAAAATACCTACCTCTGAATTGCAAAAGGTTAGATGACGAGCGACACATGAAAATGGAAAAAAATATAGACTGTAGTCTCAACACGGACCCCTGAGGCCATCGAAATTGCCTGCCTTGTCCCTTTTTCTTTTGTTGAGGCCATCAAGAAATTGCATAACACTTCGGAATTGGAAGTGCTGACACATTCCTATTGAGTGACGTTTTTTATCACCCACAGCGAAAAGTATTCCCTTGGGAAATTAAAATATTCCCTTGAGAAATTAAAACAGTCTCTTGAGAGATAATTTACACAAATTCGAAAAATTGGGTAAGAGAGTGCCGTCCTTGTCCACCTGTCCAGTACTTTTGATTAAGGTACTGAGAATTTCTTTTCTCAATGAGTTTGCCATGGCAGGAATTCTGGCATTTATGGCTAGAACGATTCAACGTAAATCAAATACTGACAAACTAATTAGAAACATATCTTGGCGTTTTGCTTACCGACAAAACAAACACACTGGTCTTGAAATTAAAAATATGACTCTACAAGTGTTCTGTATCAAAACAACATCATTTATTTACAGAAGCATACAGAGAGCGTCAGCTTTAGTTCACAAGCAAACTATGTGAAAATTCTTCTGTAAAATGTTTTGAAAGGAACAACAAATACATAACAGAACCCTCATGCGCATGCGAAGGAAGATGTGAACTATCTCTTGATCATCTGGTCAAATATTAAAAAATGAAGCATCAGCTGTTTAAACACAAATTTGGTTTATTTTGATACATCTTTTAAACATCAAGACATGATGTTACACGCCATACGATACATATATCTCAATAGGTCCCATGCATTGAAAACAACAATGGGACTCATTATTGTCTTACTAGCAGTCAACTTGAGAGTCCTAGAGGTCTCTTTGTTTAGTAGCGGAGCTCCCAAGCAGGCCTGAGTGGAGACCGATTACCATAGAAAAGGGTCAATCGTGTATGCATAGAAATAGAAGAACCACCAAGCAGCATGGTTCTTGGACGTGTGCGCTCTACGTAGGACGATGTCGCGCAACATGGCGGCCATAGTCCAGAAATAGGTTAATGTTAACGTTACATCAGCTTGCATGTTTGATATTCGACGTTCATTTTATGGTCAACTGATAGCTGTAATTTTTCTGTCTTAATGGTCAGTTAACATTCAGATTTACGTAGAAGGAAAGTAAATAACTGGGGAGGTCCACTTTTAGGCTTGGCTGAATCTATTTAATAATTCTTAATTAAAATAGTATAGTTTGAATTGGTTAAAGCCATTCGATTTTTTCTTGTGCATTAATAGATAATTTTCACTTAAAAGAAAAGAGTGCATACTTGGTCCAAAAAGCTTTTTCAACCAACAATAATGTGTACAACTTTAGGGCATTAATGCAAGCGATATATTAGGATTCTTAATTTCGCATTATTTCTATTTGTAGGTTAAGTGGTGGAGAACTTTTTGAGTTCCTAGTGGAACAGGAATATCTAACAGAAAGTGAAGCTATGGATTTCACCCTCCAAGTTGTGGAAGCAGTAAATTACCTTCATGATTGTCATGTTGTACATTTAGACATTAAGGTGAGCTTTTTAGGACTAGAGAATAGGATGCATATGTTTGGTGTCAAAGTCCAGATTGCTTTTGCATAAGTTGTGGTTTATGTTGTTCTTCAGTTTAAAACTTTTTACTGAACCAGTTTTCCCTTTGTTTCTGAATATAACCAATATGTGACAAGGAAAGTTATAAAAGGCTGCACAGTACATTACATGCAGAGACAATTACATTGCGCACACTAACTGAGTTTTCCTGTATCTGCCAGGGGAATGCGATTGTCAAAATGCGTGTTTGGTGGGATATTTAAAGAAGAAATATTTGAATGGTAAAAGATAAGCTGGTCTGTGTATTTAACTCCTCTACTGAAGAGTAAAAATATGTTAATTATATGTCTAAGTTAGATTTCTTCACAGTACAGTTGTCAATACAGTGACAGCAAAAAGCGATTGAGGCAGGTGATTTTTAGCCCTGCCTGGGACAACTTGTGGTTTTCAATCCTCTTTTTTTTTCTATCTTTGGATGCTGTCAAAAAGTAAAAAACTAGTAGTAGTTCTCACTAAAGCTTCCCCCGCCTTTGTTTAATTGTTTTACATCAATAATCTAAGATTAATGGCGTCCATTTGATGCCTAAAAGTTAGTTATTGAAATCTATGGACTACACCATAAGGCTTCTGTTATTACTGTGCCGAATACGTCATAACATTGTTTGCTGAGGAGTTTTCCTTGTTGCGTAACACTGCTCTATCTTAAAAATATTCAAAAGTACAAGTCGAATATGTAAACTAGCAGAAATAATACATTAACGAGTGCATTCAGATATTGGTAGGCTTGATAGGCTACCAGAAAATACTTCAAAAATACAGGCAGAACACGTGAACTTTGAATTCGTGGTGACTACACACGTAAGCTTATTACATTCAAAATGAACTTACATTAATATCCTCGCCAGGACGATATTTTTCGCGCAGTCACGCCTCGCCCCACCTCGTCCCCATTCTTCGCCAGGTCATTTATTTTTTAGCTTTACACTTGACAGCACTCTGCAAACGCTCGACGGAATCTACGAAAAAATAGTGTCTGCTCATAGTCTACATGCAGTGCGATGGCCATATTTTTTCAGAACCTCGTGGCAATGACTCTGCTCCCAGAATTCTTCGCGTGTTTATTCGACTGGCCGCTTCAAAAGTCAGCGTTTTACTTTTTTGCTTCAAAAGTGTTTGCAGTGAACTTTCGGCAATCCTTTGCGTACT
>NC_135758.1:15475262-15510262 GCF_052425735.1 Oculina patagonica
CTGTCTGAGCGTTTCGGCTCGATTTTGCTAAAGTCCGCTTTTTGGTGAGCCCAGGTCAAATTATGAGCTGAAATTTTTTTGCGAGCAAACGTCTTGAAATTGGCTGGAAACGATTTTCACTCTGGGGGAAAAAGGTTTGCAGGCCGTTATGAGTGTTTCTAACTGATTTTTCAACAGTCCGCCATTTGGTGAGCTAACCCCTTGAAAAAGGCTGCAAACGGTTTGGGAGGCCTGTCTAAGTGTTTCGGCTCGATTTTACTGAAGTCCGCTTTTTGGTGAGCCCAGGTCAAATTATGAGCTGAAATATTTTTTTGAGCAAACGTCTTGAAATTGGCTGCAAACGATTTTCACTCTGGGGGAAAAAGGTTTGCAGGCCATTCTGAGCGTTTCTGAGCGATTTTTCAACAGGCCGCCATTTGGTGAGGTGACCTCTTCAAAAAGGCTGCAAACGGTTTGGGAGGCCTGTCTGTGCGTTTCGGCTCGGTTTTACTGAAGTCCGCTTTTTGGTGAGTCCAGGTCAAATTATGAGCTGAAAGTTTTTTTGTGAGCGAACGTCTTGAAATTGGCTGCAAACGATTTTGACGCTGGGGGAAAAAGGTTTGCAGACCTTTCTGAGTGTTTCTCAGCGATTTTTCAACAGGCCGCCATTTGGTGAGCTAACCCCTTGAAAAAAGCTGGAGACGGTTTTTCAGGCCTGTCTGAGCGTTTCGGCTCGATTTTGCTAAAGTCCGCTTTTTGGTGAGCCCAGGTCAAATTATGAGCGGAAATTTTTTTTGTGAGCAAACGTCTTGAAATTGGCTGCAAACGATTTTCACTCTGGGGGGAAAAGGTTTGCAGGCCATTCTGAGCGTTTCTCAGCGATTTTTCAACAGGCCGCCATTTGGTGAGCTAACGGGTTGAAAAAGGCTGCAAATAGTTTTGCAGGCCTCTGTGAGCGTTTCGGCTCGATTTTGGTACAGTCCGCTTTTTAGTGAGCCCAGGTAAAGTTATGAGCTGAAATTTTTCTGGCGAGCAAACGTCTTGAAAATGGGAGTGAAACGGGTTTCACTCTGGTGGAGAAAGGTTTACAGGCCTTTCTGAGCGTTTCTAAGCGATTTTTCAACAGCCCGCCATTTGGAGAGCTAACCCCATGGAAAAGGCTGGAAACGGTTTTGCAGGCCTCTCGTAGCGTTTCGGCGCGATTTTGCTACAGTCCGCTTTTTGGTGAGCACAGGTCGAATTGTGAGCTGAAATTTTTTTGTGAGCAAAGGCCTTGAAAATAGTCCATCAGCTAGAGGTGTTGAATGGCTCACATAAGGGGAACAAACGAAACTTGTCTGATATCAATCTTTGACTATTAAGCATCATAAAAATGTGTGATAGCAAGGATAGAACGGTAGCTTTCACTGGGTAAATCGAATTTTTAAATTTGCCCTCATATCCCTATTTTGGCCGCCATCTTGGATTTTTTAAAAAAATCGTTGATTTTTGTATTCATTCTTAAATACATACGATTTTTTGCTTAGGCATACATTTGAAAGTAATACGTATTCAGGACATTATTTTAGCATTGTTAGGGTTATTGAAGCAAACTACGTCATAGATTACGTCACAATGTCCGCCATTTTCTTTTGCAACTTGTTTTCCTTTTGCTCCTCAATCATCTGAAATAACAAAATTACCATAAAGGCGTTCTACATCACAATGCTAGATATAAAATACGCTCTTAAAGCTATTTTTAACGCCTTTTTCTACGTTTAGTCAAGTATACTACACCATGAATCACAGTATACCCCAAATCAGATAATATAGCTACGTCCACACTTAAGGTTAGACTAGGGCTCAGTAAAGAGATTGTTTAAGCGCCAAAATCGTATAAAGTCCTCCGTACCTGCTGTCACTTCTGTCAACTCTTCTGGAGCCGGCTTAGATCCAAGCCACACAAATTCAACAACGTTAGAAATACTGTCTACTTCCCAGCCGTGGCCGTGAGGGGGAGGGAATTACGGGAGGCGGATCAGTGGCTCTTCTCGGCTTGAAAATTCCCTCTTGTAACATATGCATGGAGACGTGGAGATGACTCGCATGGTGGGAGAGCCTCTCGCTTCACTTTCCCGCCTTTTGCGCAGTAAATCTCATAGCACAACACATTCACACTCTGGCACGTCTTCCCGTACAGCTGACACACTAATGCCTGCCCACTCCTCCCCGATACTCGCCATAGCTTGGACGTACCTTTCGCTGTTTAGAGAAGCTGGAATGCTCTCCACTTTAATTTCCTTTACTAGAAAAGGCGGAGATGGTATCACAGCCTGTGATAGGGTGTATGCCGATAATAGCTTTCAATTGTAAGAAGCAGTGCTTGTCAATGCCTGGGACGAGTTGCTTCTCAAGACTGTTAACAACCAGAAAAAGGTCCACTATTCTGGTCTTCGCACCTCTTCCATTCTCTATGAAGCACTTTTCAAGGTGTCGGCTATGGCCATGTATGAGCATTAGGACAAAGTCGTCAGAGTGGATGATGCACGTGCCTGACGAGCATGGAGAGCTATACGATTATCAGCCTCTTCACGATTACACACTAGCTCAGGAACTGATTCGTATGACGCTGCCACTAGTCGCCAGCACTGATCTTCCGCTGTTACGTACATAATCCGGTTGCCGAGCCTGCTTCGAAACGATGCTTCTGTGTTCTACTGTGACATGAGGAAGTTGACAAATTCAGGCTTGTTTGCGGTGACACTAAGAAGCTTGTTCCATGACTTCACTGAAAAGGCAGGGAGTATGTTCTTATACAGTACACAGACAGAGGTAGACATTTTTTTGACCTTACAACATTCTTGATCGAAACCTCGCGATACACAACGAACAATACGTCTACGCGACTGCTGCCAGTGCTCGTTACCAACGCAAAAACTCTATCTTTCAGCCACCACATGGAACGTAGCCCAAGAGGGAATCTTCAACCTATGTAAGACTGTCATTCCAACAAAAATGCTGGTTGCGTTCTCTGGGTATTTCTCGGTGACCGTGACGTATCGCTCTAGCTGTTACGCGAGTTTGGCTTTGGTCGCCTTTTGCAGGAGTTAGGAGGAGGGGAAATACCACCTCCTTGTTGCGAACTTGCCGCACAGCCGTCAGATACTTAAAAGACTGCAGCTTTGCTTTCTTCAATGGATCAAAGTAATCTAGAGTAGGATTGGATGAGCAACGATTCGCTACATATTCATTAGCTGCCTGCTTTTCTTTACTCTTGGCCTGCAGTAAGTTATCACAATAACATACTCCTGTTATCGATTCAATACCCGTGGACAAGTTTGTGAACGCCGCATCTTTTTTCAATGGATTGGTGAATACATCCTCAAGCAGATCCACCAGCTTTCCTACAGCTTTTTAATGCGTGCCGTAGCCAACTCTTTGTGGATGTAGGTCTGGGATGACGTAATAGACAGATACTCCTGAAGAAGCTTCCTTTTTCGGGGAATTCGCTTTCAGTTGAGGCTTCTAAAATTGGTTTGTGATTCCGGATCACGGCAGCACGATGTAAGATTGTTCACGAAGAAATATTTCTGCACTGGGCTAGCTTTAAATCCGAGCCACCGCATATAATGCATTCGTCCGCCATTGATCATAGTGCAGTGAAAACACTTTTGAAATCGCGCAAAGAAAGATAATCCATTGAATGTTCGTGGGACCATGTGTTTGAAATATAGGGTTGGGTAGGAAAGTGGCAATAGCGAAGCCCACTAATGACGTCACAGAATTTAAACCCCGGTGTGACTCGGACAAAAGTCAGACAAACAAACCGCTCTCCGTAAGAGCGATGTATGGCAAAATGGAGTTGGCGGGCGCTTCAGAGGCATATTTAGCGATAGTTTCACGACACTATTGCCAGGTGGGCTCAGAATTCGAGAGAAAACCTTAGCTGTGCAACGTAGAAAGCTAAAATCTTGGTTTGAAACAAAAGTAATGGGGATAAATAGCAGCTTTATTAACAGGAAAGCCCTTCAAACTGCAATACCATGCGAAAGTCGAGTCGTTCGAATAGCAAAATGTTTTCTCCCTCTATCTTTCATGCGTCGAAACAGACGGCGGATATCAGTGCCGTCAAATTCGGGAATTTCTTGCTATCGACGTTCTTTCCAGGACCTACATGAAGCAAACATACAAGAAGTATTCTTCGCAATTCGTCGCAATTCTATAGTCTGATCAACGAGAGTAATTCGCTATCCGCTGCTTAGATTTCACGGCATCCTGAATAATTTTGCAGTGGGAATCAAGGTGTCTTTGCCGATCTGCGACTAATAAAATTTTTTTGGTGAGCCAAGGCCTTAAAAACGGCTGCAAACGGTTTTCACTCTGAGGGAAAAACGTTTGCAGGCCTTTCTGAGTGTTCGGCGTGATTTTGCTACAGTCCGCTTTTTGGTGAGCCCAAATCGAATTATGAGCTGAAATTTTTTTTTGAGCTAAAGCCTTGAAATTGGCTGCAAACGGTTTTCACTCTTTGGGGAAAAATGTTTGCGGTCCTTTCTGAGCGTTTCGGCGCGATTTTTCTACAGGCCGCCGTTTGGTGAGCCCAGATCAAATTATGAGCTAAACTTTTTTGTGAGCAAACGCCTTGAAAACAGCTGCAAACGGTTTCCCTCCTGAGGGAAAAACTTTTGCAGGCCTTTCTGGGCGTTTCAGGGCGATTTTACTACAGGACGCCATTTGGTGAGCCTAGGTCAAATTATGAGGTGAACTTTTTTGGAGCAAACGCCTTGAAAACGGCTGCAAACGGTTTCCCTCCTGAGGGAAAAACTTTTGCAGGCCTTTCTGGGCGTTTCAGGGCGATTTTGCTACAGGACGTTATTTGGTGAGCCTAGGTCAAATTATGAGGTGAACTTTTTTGGAGCAAACGCCTTGAAAACGGCTGCAAACGATTTCCCCCCTGGGGAAAAAACGTTTGCAGCCCTTTCTGAGCGTTTCGGCGCGATTTTGCTACAGGCCGCCATTTGGTGAGCCCAAGTCAAATTATGAGCTGAACGTTTTTTGGAGCAAACGCCTTGAAAACGGCTCCAAACGATTTTCGCTCTGGTAAAAAAACGTTTAAGGCCTTTCTTTGCGTTTCGGCGCGATTTTGCTTTAGGCCGCCATTTGTTGAGCCCAAGTCAAATTATGAGCTGAACTTTTTTGTGAGCAAACGCTTTGTAAACGACTGCGAACGGTTTTCCCCCTGGGGGTAAAACGTTTGCAGCCCTTTCTGAGCCTATCGGCGCGACGTTGCTACAGGCCGCCACTTGGTGAGTCAAGGTGAAGTTATGAGCTGAATATTATTGTGAGCAAACGCTTTGTAAACGACTGCGAACGGTTCTTCTTCCTGGGAGAAAAACGTTTGTAGGCCTTTCTCAGCGTTTCGGCGCGATTTTTCTACAGGCCGCCATTTAGTGAGCCCAGGTCAAATTATGAGCTAAACTTTTTTGTGAGCAAACGCCTTGAAAACAGCTGCAAACGGTTTCCCTTTTGAGGGAAAAACTTTTGCAGGCCTTTCTGGGCGTTTCAGGGCGATTTTGCTACAGGACGCCATTTGGTGAGCCTAGGTCAAATTATGAGGTGAACTTTTTTGGAGCAAACGCCTTGAAAACGGCTGTAAACGATTTCCCCCCTGGGGAAAAAACGTTTGCAGCCCTTTCTGAGCGTTTCGGCGCGATTTTGCTACAGGCCGCTTCTTGGTGAGCCCAAGTCAAATTATGAGGTGAACTTTTTTGTGAGCAAACGCTTTGTAAACGACTGCGAACGGTTCTTCCCCCTGGGAGAAAAACGTTTGCAGGCCTTTTTCAGCGTTTCTGCGCGATTTCTTTACAGGCCGCCATTTGGTGAGCCCAGGTCAAATTATGAGGTGAACTTTTTTGTGAGCAATCGCTTTCAAATCGACTGCGAACGGTTTTCCCCCTGGGGGTAAAACCTTTGCAGCCCTTTCTGAGCCTATCGGCGCGACGTTGCTACAGGCCGCCACTTGGTGAGTCCAGGTGAAGTTATGAGCTGAATATTTTTGTGAGCAAACGCTTTGTAAACGACTGCGAACGGTTCTTCCCTCTGGGAGAAAAACGTTTGCAGTCCTTTCTCAGCGTTTCGGCGCGATTTTTCTACAGGCCGCCATTTAGTTAGCCCAAGTCAAATTATGAGCTGAACTTTTTTGTGAGCAAACGCCTTGAAAACAGCTGCAAACGGTTTCCCCCCTGAGGGAAAAACTTTTCTCAAGTTTTCAATAGTTCACTTTTAAAACAATTTTATACCCTGTAATCCTTTTTGAAGCGATTTTTCTTTCACATTTTCATGGCCTCGACAGAAACTTTTCCGCATGAATTAAAACCAAAGTGTAGTGACGTTACCGGACGGCATTAGGCCCAGATGTGTTCAGACGTCCCTTCTGGCGAGGAAGCGAGCACAGAGGGATGTCTGAAATTCAGGCTACCATTTGGTGAGCCCAAGTCAAATTATGAGCTGAACGTTTTTTGGAGCAAACGTTTAACCGTTTAAATCGACTGCAAAATGTTTTTTCCGTGGGTGAAAAACGTTTGCCGGCCTTTCTTAGCGTGTTGCAGCGATTTTGCTACAGCCCGCCATTTTTGGTGAACCCAGGTCAAATTATGAGCTGAAGTTTTTTGTGAGTAAACGCGTTGAAAACGGCTGGAAACGATTTTCCTCGTGGGGGAAAAACATTTGCAGCTTCCTGAGCGTTTTGGCGCGGTTTTACTACAGGCCGCCATTTGTATCGAATGGTAAATGCGAGACTTTGCGAAACGGCGAGACTGATATCTTTTCTGCGAGCCCGAGACCTTTTTAGCCTTGTAAAAGAAATCGAGACTCGGAGAAGGCGTCAAAGAAAAATTCGAGACGACGAGACCCCTGAAATTTGGCTAAAATTTTGCGAGACACGGATGTTTTGAAGGACCATTCAGCCCAGGTCAAATTATTACCTGAACTTTTTTGTGAGCAAACGCCTTGAAAACGACTGCAACATGTTTTCTCACTGGGTGAAATTTTTCTCCCCTGGGCGAAAACGACAAACGCGTTGTGTTTGTCGTTTTCAAGGGTTCGTGTAACACTTTCTAATTCGATACTCTTGCACCTGAATTGAAAATTAGGATAAATCCACGCGATGGGGGTTTTCCAGCAAGACCCAAGCTGGACATTTCAAGACTCCAACTGGCGGTTTTGTTGGATCTGGAATGAAAATAATCTTTAATCTCTATGGTGGTATTTCAACACAAGGACCCAAAATGTCCATTTTTAGTGGCCCATGTAGCAATTTCTTATTTGATTCTTTTGGACTTGGAGTGAAAATTAGGATGAATCCACGTGATGGCAGTTTTCTAAAAAGACCCAAACTGCACATTTCAGGTCTCAAACTAGCCGGTTTTCCTGGATCTGGAGTGAAAAAAATCTTTAATCTTCGTGGTGGTATTTCAACACAAGGGCTCCAAATCGTCCCTTTCCGTGTTTCCTGTGACACTTTCTTATTTGATTCTCTTGCACCTGGATTGGAAATTAGGATGAATCCACGTGACGGCGGTATTCCAACAGGACCTAAGCTGGACATTTTAAGTCTCAAACTGGCTGTTTTGATGGATCCGGAGTGAAAGTAAAATTTAAAATTCATGGTGGTATTTCAATACCAGGGCTCAAAATCGTTATTTTCAATGGCTCATGTAGCACTTTCTTATTCCATTTCTTTTGGTCTTGGAGTGAATTGTACGATGATACTTCGTGATGGAGGTTTTCAAAAACGACCAAAACGGTACATGTTAAGTCTTTTTTTGTATCCCCTTTTGCGGGATACATATAGGTATGTTTAATATTGTTATGTCCGTGCTGTTTTTTCTTTTTTTTCTTACTTAACTTTATACTCCTAATCTCATGACAGGAACATAGGTTACTGTTTTTTTAAATATCTCAAGTGCAATCACATGCTTTTGCCTTACTTTAACAATCAACGGTACATTGTGTCTTCCTGTAATTATGGTTATTTGCCTTCTTCTTTTCTTTGCCCTGTGGTGTTATTGTAATTGCTAGTAGTTTAAGTAGTGTTTTGTAAGCTGTATTTAGGTATTGTTAAAGACTGTTAGTAGTTTAAGTACTGTAAGCAGTGTTAACCGTGTACTTTTGTTATTGTACTGTAATCGCTGTTTTTTTTTTCTGTATGTATTGTTGCATTTCAATAAAAAAAAAAAAAAAAAAAAAAAAAAAAAAAAAAAAGTCTTTTTTTGTATCTACAGTGAAAATAAGCTTTAATCTACGTGGTGGTATTTCAACACAAGGGCTGTGTTCGTGTAGCACTTTCTTATTCGATTGTTTTGGTCCTGGAGTGAAAATAAGGATGGATCCACGTGATTTTTTTTTACTTTAATGCTTCAGAGACTTACACTTCAGTACATAACATTTTTATAACCCTACATACATTACATTACACAGTACATTATATTATACAAACATACTACATTACTTACGTTATACGTTACAAAAGTAATTACGGTACATGTTAAACACCTAATCTCCAAAAAACTTAATAATCTTATACATTATATTACAGAGAGTTGATAATTGGCTTCTACTTTTCAACGTGAGTTTTCAGTTTGTTATTTTTTAGGGCAATGGATCGCTCAATTGATTCAATGTATTTTATTTTTATGATAACATGTGGCAAAAGGGGTAGAATATTCTTGAGCCGGTTAGAGTAAATGACCTGTTTACCAATAATAATAATAATATGATTTAGAAGGGTCTAATTGAGATTCTTTTGAGCTAGGCCGAAAATAATATCGTAATCATTTAAAAAATCCATATTTATGTCTTTGGATTTTAGCCAAAGAACAACGGACTTCCAGAAGGCTATGCTATGTTTACAATAACAAAAAAGATGCTCGAGAGATTCCTCAGACGTGTGACAGAAAGTACAAAGAGGAGGGCTGACTATTTTCATTTTGTATAGAGATTTGTTGGTGTACAGTATCCGATTGAGAATTTTGTATTGAAAAATTTTTGTATTCGTGTCAATTGTAACGACATGTGGAAGTAAATAAATTGTTTGCCAGTCAAGCTCGTGATTGTGAAATAATGTTGTATATTTGTGTCGTGCCGCTGGGTATACTTAAATCGTCTCCACCAATTCCCAGTATAGCTTTTTCGAGTTAATCAAATCAAGCGAAAAGCATTTACCATTTAAATAGAGGGTATGTTGCAACACAGGTGGGCTGTAAGATTCAATAGGAATCCCATTCGAGTTAATTAGGGCTTTCCACGGAGAAGGAAGAGAGTCAAAGATACCTAGTAGTGAGAAAAATTCAATAAGCGTAAGCCCAATTGTCGCAAAAGAGGGCCAAGGCTTTAGCTTGTCATTCTTGGTCAGAATGTCAGAAATGAAAGTGATACCCTTTGAGAAAAGTCTTCTGTAAAAAATAGGTTTGCCGTTGATGCGTACGAATTGATTGTTCCAGAGGATTTGCTTTAGAACTTCGCCACGGGACTCGGCAGGTTTGGCCGTTAATTTTGACCAGACATCAAGACAGTCTCTGAATATGGTCTGGTAGGTCAGCAGGATTGAAGTTGCGGTATAAGAGAAATTTTCCGCCATAGTCCTTGAGAAAGAACGAAAGAAAGTGTTTCCATGGGCTGTCGTAATCCTCAATGTATTTTTTAAGACAGATAATGCGTTGGGTATCGATAAGGGTTTTAACATGAGGCATTCTTAGACCACCATTCTTATAATCACTGATTAGTGCTAAGCGTTTAATTTTGTCACATCCCTTCCAGATGAACCTGTAGATAATGGAGTTAAGCTCTTTGATTTTTTTTTTCGTGGAGCACATGAGTGATGCGCGAAACATAAATTTTGGTATAAGAAATGTCTTAACGACCTGTATTTTGCCATATAAAGTCAAGTTCCGCCATCTCCACCCTGCTAGGGTTTCGGAAAGCGACCTTAGAGTTTCATCATAGTTGAGCTCTTGTTTTTTCTTCAAATCGTAGGTAAAATGAACGTCAAGAATTTTAATTAGTTTATTAACTTTGTCAATACCAGCAAGAAAGGGTTAGTCGTTATCGTGACTGGTTCCTAGCCATAAAGCTTCGGTTTTTTCCGCGTTGAGCTTCAAGCCAGAACACAATCCAAATTTATGAAGAGTCGTGGAGAGATTTTCGAGGGAGTTGACGTCATGTAAAAACGTTGTCAGATCATCGGCGAAAGCTGCAAGTTTGATTTCCTTGTCAACGACAATACCTTTTATACTCACATCACTTCTGATTCTAACAAGCAACACTTCGAGAGCAATGATGAAGAGGTATGCCGACAGCGGATCCCCCTGCCCGACACCTCTTCGAACGTCAAAAAGCTGAGAAGAAAAGCCGTTGTTTAAAACACAGCTCGATATGTTACAATACAGTACAGAAACCCAACGGATAAACGATTCACCGAAGTTAAAAGCTCGCAAGGCTTTTAATAAGAAAGACCAGCTTAGTGAGTCAAAAGCTTTCTCGAAATCAAAGGCAACCATTAGACCAGACAGCTGTTGAATCTTAGTGTACTCCATGATATCTTCAATGGTGCGGATGGCATCAAAGATCGTTCTTCCTCTGACATATGCATATTGGTCAGCCTGTATGATCTCTGGTAACATTTTCTCTAAGCGTAGAGCGAGGGCTTTTGAAGCAATTTTCATATTCACCTTAAGAAGAGAAATTGGCCTCCAATTTTTGATGTACCTTCTATCTCTGTCTTTTTTGTCAATTAATTTAATAATGGCTTGCTTTTGTGAGGCGGATAGTTCGCCGTGCTCAAAGGAATAGTTCAGGGAGTCTGTGAGCTGCTGACCTAATAAATACCAGAAAGGTTTATAGAATTCAGCTGTGAGTCCGTCATTACCAGGGGTCTTGCCATTAGGAAATTTATTTAGCGCTTCAAAACATTCA
This sequence comes from Oculina patagonica, assembly GCF_052425735.1. Lineage (NCBI taxonomy): Eukaryota > Metazoa > Cnidaria > Anthozoa > Scleractinia > Oculinidae > Oculina > Oculina patagonica. Next base: position 15,486,189 of record NC_135758.1, read on the forward strand.
GCGCGCGTAAGCAGTCCTTCACAACTCATCGACGAATTGTTATTTAACGTGGGTATGTTCGGATTTTCTAAAAGGTCAAAAGCAAATTCTTCGCCCTCTTCGGAGTCATGGTTGTTATATAGATTTTGATAAAAGTCTCTAAGCTCGTTTATTATAGATTTAGGATTGACTGTAATTTTTCCGGTGGAATCATAAAGTCGCCTTAGAGCAGTTTTACCACTCCTAGTTTTTTCCAAATTTAAAAAGTATTTTGAGTTTTTCTCGCCGTTCTCGTACCAATTGATTATAGACCGCACAATGTAGCCGCGCACGACATAGTCATGGAGAAGCTCATATTCGTGTTTTGCAGCTTCAAGGTCGTTTACATTATTTTGTGAGGGGTCGTTGTTACACATCGATTCGTGTTTCTTTTCCTTCTTTTCCGCTTCAGCCAGGCGTTCTCTGCGCATTTTCGCTTTTTCTTTGCTGTATTTGATAGTAAAAAATCTGATCCTATATTTAAGTAAGTCCCACAGAACTCGTTTGTCAACAACTTCTTTAAATTTCTCAAGCCATTCAGAATATTTTAAGGTGATACGTTCAACGTAGGAGGAATCTTCTAATAAACTGAAGTTGAATTTCCAGTAGGACGGACCATGAGGTTGTTTGTCCAGACTGTTAAGAAGCAGAGTAACTGCTGAGTGGTCTGACTTGATAGCAGGAATAATCTCAGTTTTAGATACATCGTCTTGAGTTGCTCTACTTATGAGCCAGTAGTCCAGCCGTCGTCTAATAAACGGCCTTTTCTGAGTCCATGTAAATTTCTTTTTATCGGGGTGGTGTATGCGCCAAATATCAATTAGATCATAAGCCGTCATTAGTTCTTCAATCTTTCGCACCGAAGGTTTCGTCTCAATTCTGCCCCCGACATTGTCCAGCGTGGGATTCAGGTGGGTATTGAAATCGCCTCCGATAATGATCTGGCAGTCTGAATCTACATCCAGCTCATCCAACACGGATTTAACGTCGTCGAAAAATTTACATTGCTCGCGACTTTTAGTGGGTGCATATAAGTTTACCAACAGGAAAGGCGAATCTTGGATGGTTGCTTCGACAACGATATATCTGCCTTCGGTGTCAATATGCTCACCTTTAATTAATTTCGAAATGAAGCTCGCTATTGAATAGAGTTAACACGCCTCTGCCATGATTGGTACCGTGAGCAAACATCATTTTACCTTGCCACTGAAATTTCCATTCATTTTCAATTTCTGGAGTACTGTAGGTTTCTTGTAAAAAAGCTATATCGGCATTGTGCTGTTTAGCCCATGTAAAAATAGATTTTCTTTTGAAATTGTCGCGAATCCCTCGAGCATTTAGAGACAATAGGTTAAAAATGTAATTAGCCATGAATCTCAATTGGAACCATTGAAAGGCAGGCCATAAAACAATAAACGAGTGAAAGCCATGAAAAGGAGGTAATGGGTATTTCAAGAAAAATTAAGTATATGGAGAAATTACACACATACAAATAGACAAGCATACTACTGAAAAAGGCGTGAATGAAAAAGTAAAAAAAATCAGAGAAAACAAAAGAACATAAAAGCATATCCGTACTTACCAACCGCCCCAAAACTAGTTGTATGGGCATGCCTACCCTCCAGGTGTCACGGAATTCAACTCCATCAAAAAAAGGTACCGCTAAGATTTACATATTCAACACATAGATGAATTCAAAAGTAACACCACTAAGATTTACATAATTTGGCAGGGTGTCAGATTGGACATAGAAATTATAATGTAGTAGCTGTATTTAAATTAGTGTCACTGTAGTAAGAGTTCCAAGCTTTAGTAAATAGCGCATTAAAGTTTCCAGTAGAAAAATAAATAAAGTATTTATAGAAGACACATGTTCATTCCAAGGGTTGGTCAGGTGGCAGAAATTTTCCGTTCACAAACAGTTGATCTGGGTGGGCCTTGCTAAAGTGTACCCTGAAGCCTTTGTCCCGCGCCTGCTTGAATTTTTTCTGTTGTTGTTTACGAAGGTCGTAGAGATCTTTTGGTATGTCGTCGTACATAAAAAAAGTCCTTGTCCTTTAATTTTATTCGGGCAGCTCTCATGACATCTTCCTTGTCGGTATACCTTAGAAACCGTACGATAATAGGTCTTGATAGGTGCTATTTGGTTTGCCCAAGCGATGAACTCTCTAAAATTCATATTTGGCACGTGGATTCTCAATTTGTAGCTCATTTTCTAGGAAGTTGAAAACGATGTTTTTGGTGTCTTCGGGCTCAGAAGCGCTCTCATCGGTTGTATTCTCAGGAACTCCAAACATTTTAACATTTTCTCTTCTACTGTATGCTTCCAAGTACAGAAGATCTTTCTTACACTTATCAAGCTGGGCTTTGTAATCGTGCAAGTCCTTCTGCAGTTTGGCGACGTCCTCCTCCGTATAATTAATCGATGTTTGGATCCACGTGATGGCAGTTTTCCAAAAACGTTGTGGTATTTCATCACAAGGGCCCAAAATCATTATTTTCAGTGGTTCATGTAACACTTTCTTATTCGATTCTTCTGGGCCTAGAGTGAAAGGTAGGATGAATCCACGTGATGGCATTTTTCCAGAAACACCGAACCTGTACATGTTAAGCAGAGAATGGAGGCCAAAATTGACCAACTTGTAGCCGTGCTGCCTGATTTAGAAGCCCGAAAAACACGCTTAACACAGGTGGAAGAGGGAAATTAAAATTTGAGAATTACTGTCGCTTCCAATCAAGAAGAGTTAACCGAACTCAAAGTTACTGGCCAACAGGTGTTCCCTAGCAGCCGACAACAATTATGAACTCAGAAAGCTGAAAGCGGACATCCATTAGCTTAGATGCAGGAATATCAAGCTGGAGGCTTACACCCGCAGAGAGAACATAAAGATCTTCAACTTGCCGGAAATTAGAGGTGAGACGCCCAGTGATACTGAGGAGTTAGTTAAATCTATGTTTGAGGAAAAAAATGAATATCCCAAAAGAGGATGTTGATGATATTCGGTTCGAGCGTGTCCATCGTTTGCCTACTCGACGCAACCAAAACAATCGTGCTAAGCCACGACCTGTTATTGCAAAATTCAGTTTCTACCACGACAAACAATTTGTTTGGTCTTCAGTCAAAAACTTGAAAGACACCGGAATCGGACTTGCACATGATTATCCTAAAGAAATAGATGATATCCATGCAAAACTATACCCGGTTCTGAAGAAATCTAAGCGAGGCAACAACAAGCCTTCTTTAAGGTTGACAAACTGATAATAAATGGTCAAGTTTACAAAAGAAAGGAAACAGGAAATCTTCCATATTACGGTGTAATTATGAGTAGTAATACCCAAGCAGATGGAGAGCTGTAGCTCTTAAATGCACGTCGGATGGACAATTGATGTATTTGTGTTTTTATTTTATGTAGTTCCTCTTATATTTCTCGTATTGTTCTATGTATTATTAATTGTACTCAATTCTGTTCAGTGGAAACTGTTCTATTAAGGTTTCAGATCACCTTGCATTCGCGAAGTAACGTGCTTTGTACCGTATTTATTTTTGTTAATTCAGCAATACTTGTTTATTTTCGACTTTGGATTTGCATTTACAGTTGTCATTTCAAATACTTCATTATCACTTTTTCCTTTGTTTCAATCTTCCTTCTGCAGTCTCATTAGCAACAATTGTGAGCTCAAAAGATGACCGAGGCGCTTAAAGGTCAAATGAACAGAAATTTCAAAATGCCATTTTAACCAACCAAACGCTAAACTATCCAATATTGAGTAAAATTAAGAAATATTGTTGCTTTTCGAGCCTTAAAGCGTGAATAAAGCAAAAATACGAAGATTTCTGAAGGCTTCACGAAAACGTTTTTGAATGACTGCGCCCTGAAATGGAAGGAATGGAACGAGTTTTGACGTCATAATTGTTGTTTTTGAAGACGACCGCAGACCGATTCGAAGGACCGCACCGACGGCAACGTCAATGAGAACGTCTGGTGGAAAATGAATTTATATTTTACTTGAGAATCTCGCAACATTCCGGACGTATTTTGCTTATTCATTGCTCCCGCTGAAAAGAGAGCGTTCAAACCCAAATAGAAAAACCAAATATTGTCGTCATGGCTGACGATGTCCAAAATACGCAGAATTTTGTCATTTCACGTTGTTGTTCGCCAGAGAACGGCTTTGGAGTGTATCAAGATTCAAAACGCACGTGTATAGTTAACGCACGCGCAGATAATTCTGCTCATTAACATAAAATGCTAATGAGACGAACAATAGAGATTCCTGAATTGTTTTCATACCAGCGTGCATTCTACCTATGTCTCACATGATATGCAATACGACAGCAAACAAAACTTTCAGCTATTTTATTTTTGAGCTTTAGCTATTTTATTTAAAAAAAATGCGCGTCTCTGAACAACAACCAGCAATCAATCAACTGAAAAACGGCTGAACAGAACGAAATAACTGCTTGAAATGCCACTAACCACATTTATTTAAATTCTAACGGAATCGGTCTGCGGTCGTCTTCAAAAACACCAATTATGACGTCACAAGTTTTTATTTCCAACAATTTTCCGACAATTTTTCCGAGCATTCTACGATATGAAGGCGATGCAATGCCCGATTACTTTGAAACTTCGTGATATGTTTATTTGGCTCTTAATAAACACACGGGCAAAAAATAAAAAAAAATCGAAATTTCTGTTCATTTGACCTTTAAATTATTATTGTAATAATTTGTGACAATTGTATCACGCGATTTCGAGACCGCGTGCTCGTATAAGGTTTAGAGTTTCAATCATTGTAATGTGTGATCGATAGAATAAATCAGTGCGTTGGAAGACCTTGTGGTTATGGAGTCGATTTTTATGAAAATTATTGCTAAATGTAAAGGGAAATTTAAAAAAGGAGGGCTATTTTTAATTGGTGCCGGAAACGTGCAAACATTTCATTTTTGCAAGAAACCCGTTCTACGATAGCAGCGAAAAATCAGTGGAGGAATGAATGGGGTGCAGAGCTTATAAGGCCTAGTTCAGACATCGTGCTCCTGCCGTGTCGAACTAAATTGCTTTGCCGAACTCAATTCAAAAGTTTGATTCAGACGCCGTGCTTCTGCCGTGCTTTTGTCGAACTTAATTCCTGAATTTAGTTCGGCACGGCAGGAGCACGATGTCTGAACTAGGCCTTACTTGCCATGGCAGCTCTAATTCTCGCGGCGTTGTAATTCTAATTAAGAAGGGCGTTGACTGCAACATACATAAAAAAATCCTTGATTCTTTGGGACGTTACATCATTTTGAAAGCTGAATTCAAAGATAACATATACGTCCTAGTAAATATATATGCACCAAACAAAGATAAAGAAATTGTTACTTTCTTAAACAAATTAGTTATAACGCTGCAAAACGAGGATCTGGATTCCGAAAACAACATCGTAATCGGAGGCGACTTTTATTGTCCACTTAATCCTACTATTGACAAGAAAGGTGGTATTCTTATTCAACGAAAATCTGTCACATCTCGCATCGTTTGCTTGCAAAGTCAACTTGATTTAGTAGATATTTGGAGGATTAAAAATCCAGACGTTAAAAGTTTCACATAGAGTAAAAAATCTCCTCGAATTTTTTGTCGCCTGGATTATTGGCTAATCTCGAATAACTTAAATGATTCTGTACAACTGACGGATATAATTCCAGCTATAAGAACCAATCACGACGCGATCTATCTAGAATTTGGCGGAGAGCCATAAAACGAGTGCAGAGGACCAAATTACTGGAAGATGAACTGCTCTTTGTTAGATGATGAGGAATATGTCAACAGTGTTACTGAAATGATCCCAATGTGGATTACGGAAGGACGGGAAGAACTTTCTGATGATCGATGTGTGTGGGATTGGACCAAATATAACATACGGAGCCCACGCTATCCGTAATTCCAAAAGAAAAGCAAAGCAAAGAAATGAAACAGAAACAAAACTCTAGAATAAACTAAATGTAGCGAAAAAAACAGTTAAAACCAACCCTTAGTAGTGACTATAATGCAACCCTGTTAGATGCCGCTCAGAAACAATTAGAATCATTTTATGAAGAGAAAACAAAAGGAATTATTGTGCGTGCACGCGCCAGATGGCACGAACAAGGTGAGAAGAGTACAAAAAATACTTCTTAAGTTTAGAAAAGAGAAATCAAGTCAAGAAACACATACGAAAACTGCATGTAAACGGTGTAATCAAAACAGATCCACTCTGTATACTAAAGGAAGTAGAACAATTCTACTGTGACTTGTACAAGACTAATAATAATCTTCCGGACATTGAACTTCAAATTGATTCTCTTTTAAATGTTTTAAATATTCCTACATTAACTGAAGAACAAAAAAAATTCATGTGAAGGTAAAATCTCTCCGGACAGATGTTTCCGACTTCTCGATACTTTTTAAGATAACAAAACTCCAGGGAACGATGGAATTCCGATCGAATTCTACAAAAAAATTTAGCCTTTAATCAGCAATTGCTTTATTAGATGTGTTAATGATTGCTTCAAAAAAGGAGAGATGTCCCAATCTCAAGAGCAAGCGTTTATCACACTCATCGAAAAAAGGGGTAAAGATCGTTCTCTCATTGAAAATTGGCGCCCAATTTCTCTTGTTAACGTGGACGCAAAAATTATGTCTAAAGTAATAGCCTCGAGAATTAAAAATGTCTTGCCTCATATCATTCATCATAATCAAACAGGGTATATTAAAGATCGTTTTATCGGCGAAACCATTCGCTACATCTATGATATTATGGATTGGACTGTCAAAGAAAACATCCCTGGTTTAATGATTTTCATTGATTTTCAAAAAGCATTCGATAGTATTGAATGGGATTTCCTTTTAAATTCCTGGAAGCTTTTAATTTTGGTTCTGACTTTCTCCGCTGGGTAACACTGTTCTTCAAAGCTGCATAATCAGCAACGGCATGATTTCAAAACCTTTTAAACTTGAGCAAGACGTTAGACGGGGAGATCCACTCTCCCCTTATCTTTTCATTGTAGCTGTAGAAACGTTTGCAATTGCCATTCGTCAAAATCCAGCTATAAAGGGTATCGCTATTGGCAAGGAAGAGACAAAACTATTATAATACGCAGATGACACAACAGCAATGCTCGCCGACAATGTTCGAGGGGTTCGATCGTCCGCTAAAAGGAAAACTCTTTTTTGTTGGTTAAATGAACGGAAATACTATATAATTTTTCTTCAAGAAACCTATAGCACTCAAGATGTTGAGAGTATCTGGAAGACACAATAGCAAGGTAAGCTTTACTTTTCACATGGATCTAATCACAGTTGTGGTGTCGCGATCCTTGTAAGAGATGAATTGGATTTTAATCTGAATTCTGTCAGTTCAGATGATGATGGGCGTTTCATTATGTTCGAAGCTGGGGTTTAAGGCTCTTCGTTTTTGTTTGTAAACATCTATGCCCCACCAATGCTGTTTTTACGAAAAGTTAAACTAAAATATTGAAGAAAAAGCTACTGTTAAGGAAAACGGAATAATCGTAGGAGGTGACTTTAATGTTACATTAGATCCGGGCTGGAACTGTTCCGGAGGTAATCCGTCAAAGCGTCAGTCAAATATATAGAGGATCTTTGTCTTGATTTCGACTAAGTGATATTTGACGAATAAGAAACCCGGAAGTCAAACGGTACACCTGGCGACAGAAGAAACCCATTATTCAACGAAGACATGATTATTGGCTAATAAGCGATGTCTGTCAATAGGACATCGAAAAATCCGATATTATTTCCTCGATAAACTCCGACCACTCTGCGATATTGCTGCACTTTAGTATTCCTTTTGGAAATTTAACGCTAGTCTAGCCGAGGAGGAGGATTTTGTGACATTATTGACCGAAAGCGTACCAGAATGGCTAGATGAATTTAGCGCAGTCAACGACAAAAGGGTTCTGTGGGACTTGATTAAGTATAGAATAAGGCAAATTTCTATAAAATATAGTAAAGAAGGAGCTCGCAAGAAAAGAGAGAAGATCTCTCAGATAGAAAATTTGCTTCGGACATTCGAGGAAAACTATAGTAACTCTCCCTCCAATGAACATTTTGAACAGCTTGAAACTCTTAAAACTGAATATGACAAACGTTATGAAGATATAGAAAAGGGGGCTATAATTAGATCAAAAGCTACTTGGTACGAAAAAAGAGAAAAGAACAACAATTTTTTTTAAATCTTGAAAGTCGTAATAAAATCAAAAGTTCGGTTCGAAAAATTTTCAATAGTGAAGGTACTTTAATCATAGACCCCCAAAAGTACGACAAGAAATTGAAAAATTCTATTCCAATCGTTGTAAAAAAGATACTCTTAAGGCACTCGAGAACACATTAAATTCCTTTCTAAAACATACCAACATGCCAAAACTCTCCCAGGCTGATGTTCATATCTGTGAAGGAAAATTATCAATCTCCGATTGTTATAAAAGTCTCCAACTTTTTCAAAATAACAAGTCACCGGATAACGATGGGTTAACTGTTGAGTTTTACAAGGCTTTCTAGGACATAGTAGGTATTATCATGGTTGAAAGCTTAAATTATTCTTATGATCATGGCGAATTATCAAATTCTCAGAGATAAGCTATTATCACTTTAATCGAGAAAAAAGATAAAGATAAAAGAGACTAGTCCAACTGGAGACCGATCTCGTTTATAAATGTGGATGTTAAAATTGGCTCGAAAGCCATTACCAAAAGACTCGAGTCCGTTTTACCTAAAATCATACACTATAACCAATGTGCGTATGTAAAAGGCAGAACGATCTTTGATGCAATAAGAACAATAGAAGATGTTATGGAGTTCACGGAGAGATATAACATCAACGGCAAAATGGTTTGTATTGATTTTAAGAAAGCCTTTGACACTGTGAGTAGAAATTTCTTGTTTAAGGCCCTCCAGGCTTACGGATTTGGACCATCCTTTATGCAGTGGATTAGCACATTTTACAAATATATCTAGTGTTGTACTAAACAATGTTTTTCTTCTGCACCTTTTCCAGTGGAACGAGGGGTAAGGCATGGAGACCCCCTGTCTGCCTATCTGTTCATTATTGTGCTAGAAATTTTGTGTATAAGCATACCCGGTAGCAAAGAAATACAAGGAGTTACTGTAGACAATGTGGAGATAAAGCTGGAGTTATTTGCGGATAACTTGACCGGTTTCTTAAAGAACGACTCTTCTTTAGCAAAATTCATTGAGTTAGTTGACGTTTTTGGAGACTGTTCTGTTAATTAATCAAGAAAAGACGGAGGTACTGTTCCTGAGTAATCGGGCGCATGTTTCTGAACGAAATTATACGGAAATAAATAATTTAAAAATCAAACACTCAGTTAAAATCTTGGGAGTACATTTTACCTACGATCTCCGTGTCAAACGTATGCTGAATTTTGATGAAAAAATTACGAGTCTGGAGATGGAGAGACCTCACCATTATCGGTCGAATTCAAATTGTAAAAACATTTGTAAACCGATTTTCCTATACAGAGCAAGCATGATATTTTCAGATTAAGAATTTGTGAAGGAAGTAAATAAAATTATTTTTGAGTTCATTTGAAAAGGCAAAGTGATATAGACGACGGAGGACTTAAAGATCCACACTTGAATTCCATAATTGGGACTCAGAGAATTCTTTGTTGTAAGAAATTGGCCAGTGACGAGCCGAGCGGCTGTAAGTCAATCTTATTGTACTACCTAAAACCGGTCGGAGGTAAACTTATTCTATGTTGCAATTTCGACATTAGAAAGTTGCTCATAAAGCTTCCATCCTTTTATGAGGAATGTCTTAAGAGCTTCGCAGGATTCTCTGCAGCAAATATGCAAAGTGTGCAAGAACTGAAAGATACAAATTTGATCCTACAAACGATTCTATGGAATAATAAATTTATATGCATTGACGGGAAAACAGTGTTTTTAAATCATTGGCGGAAAAGAGAATTTTCAGAGTAGGAGATCTAATATCTGACAATAATGAATTAATAACCAAATGTAATTTGAGGGATCTTGACCTTACTCCTTTGGACGTATTTTGGCTGGTGTCTGTTATTAATGCCCTTCCGAATGAAAAAGAATCAAATTATACTGTGATAAAGAATTTTGATATACAAGAGCAAATTGTTTTAAGTTTAAATGGGCTCTTTGAATCCTTTATTTCTCCTCTGGGAGAATAGGGCCTTTGATCAGTTTCCTCCACTCTACCCTATCTTGCGCAACATTGACCGCCTCTGCCCAGGTGCAAAACCCATCTTCCGCCTCTCACCCTCTACTGTTCTCCTCCATGTCTCCTTCGGACGCCCCCTGCTCCTCCTTTCCTCCGGTGACCATGTTAGCGCGATGCGCGGATTTTGCTGTTGGTCCATGCGCAATACATGGCCAATCCATCGCCACCTTCGCCTCCTTATCTGTTCACTGATGGTGCAAGTCCTTGCCTGTCTTCTGACCTCCTCATTTGACACCCTCATTGGCCAGTATATTCTCAGTATCCTCCGTGGACATTTGTGTAGAAGTGTGTCTAGTTTTGCCTCGTCCCTCTTGGTCATTCTCCAGGTTTCACACCCGTAAAGAAGCACTGCTATGACATTGGACTTGAAGATTCTTATCTTGGTGTTTTCGCTCAACTGCCCACTCCTCCAGATCTTAACCAGCTTGTTGAAAGCTCCTCTAGCTTTCCCTAGGCGGCTCTTGATGTCCTCCTCAGCCACTCCATGCCTGGTTACTTTTGCTCCTAGGTAGTCAAAGCTGTCCACATCCTCTACCTGCTGTCCATCGACTACGATTGCATTGTTGTTGTTTGCATTTATCCTCATGATTTTGGTTTTCATGGTGCTGATTTTCAAGCCCGTTCCCTTCCTGTTCCTATTCAGGTGGTCGATCTTCTTCTGAATCTGTGGGAATGAGAGCCAGATCGTCTGCAAAGTCTTAGTCCTCTAGCGTAGTTGTCATCTTCCACCTAATGCCTGTCCCTGCATGAACAACTGTTCTCCTCATCACCCAGTCTATAACCAAGAGAAACAAAAACCCAGACACGTTACAGCCTCGCTTGACACCCGACTTCACCTCAAACCAATCTGTCCTTCTACCACTATCAACAGCTGCACTTGTGGAGTTAGTGTACATCACTTGCACCATTCTCACGATCTTAGATGGTATTCCGTAGCACTTCATGATCTTCTAGAGAGTGCTTCTATGTATGCTATCAAAAGCCTTCTCGTAGTCGACATAGCACAGGTAATGGCTGGAGTTCCATTCAACTGCCTGCTCGACAATGTTTCTGAGCACAGATCTGTTCTGTTGTGCTCCTTCCCTTTCTAAATCCAGCTTGTCCCTTTCTCAATACTGCATCCGTCCCCACAGCAATCCTCTTGATCAGAATTCTACCCATCACCTTGGCAATAGTGGACATAAGGGTGATACCTCTCCAGTTTCTGCAGGTCGTTAGATCCTCTTTCTTGGGTAGTTTGACAATGAGCCCTCTGCACCAGTCCTCTGGGACACTTTCCTCTTCCCATATGGTGCTAAATAAATCATGCAGGACACTTATTGCATTATCAGTGTCAGCCCTCAGAAGGTCAGCCGTAATGTTATCTATACCTGGTGCCTTTCCACTTTTCATGTCCTCCAGTACACTCCTTATCTCATCTCTTGTTATCGCTCCTGTCATTCACCTCGTTCGCCTCTTCCACCTCAGCAGTTACTTCAGGAGCTGGCCTGTTCAGGACCTCCACACAATACTCTCGCCATCTGTCTTTGACCTCATCTTCTTTGGTCAGTAACCTTCCATCCTTGCTCTTCACCATTGCTACCTTCTTTGGCCCTTCGTTACAGAGCCTCCTAGTTGCATCGTATACTCCTTTCATCTGCCCCAGTTGTGCAGCATCTTCAGCTTCTTGCGCAATGTTGTTTACACAGTCTCTCTTATCCTTCCTGAGGCTCCTCCTTACCTCCTTATCCTTCTCTCTGTACTCATTTCGGGCTTTGTCCTTCAGCCTCTCAGATCTTGCATCATCTATCTTTTTCTTTAACTTCCTCCTCTCCTCGATCTTTCTCCAACTTTCTGTGCTGATCCAGCTCTGACACTTCTTCTTTCTGCGCCCCAGTACATTCATTGCTGTTTCTGTGTAGGCGTTCTTATAGAAACCGGTATCCAGTGTTTTCTGCAGCTGATCATAGAAAGTATCCTTTGCCTCGTCGTCTGCTTCATTAGTTGGTGCATACACCTGTACAATGGTTGTCTTAATGTATTTGGAGTAAAACCTGGCCACAATGATCCGGTTGCTGACTGGTGACCAGCTCTCTAGGCACCTGCTGGCATATCTGTCCATCACAATTGCTACTCCACTTTCCTACCTGAGTAGAGGATGGTCTCTCCAGTCTGAGTTCTCAGCCTGCCGAACCCAGACCACCTGCATTCACTGATTCCCAGCCTGTAGCGTTGCATCTCAGATGTAACTTGGGCTGTCTTGCCAACGCTATACATTGTCCGCACATTCCAACATCCGATCTTACGTACAATTTTTTGATTAGCCAACGACCCTTTCAGCACACAAGCTTCTTTGCAGATTTCGCCCGTGTCCGTCATTCTGCCCTGGTCCCAGGTGATGAAGTTGTCCACCGGAGTTAGGCAAGTCGTCTTGCTTGATCCAGTGTAGACTCTCGTCAACGAATCTCTGATTTCCGTAATCAGTAATTTTTATGGTGCAGGGTGATTAGCCCTGTGACCAACTCCAAAAGGAGGGGTTGGTTTGTTATAGGGGTTTTCCTTCCCCTTGGCAGCTGCCTTCTGGGCTGGCAGGTGCTACCACCTGGGTTTAAGTTTAGAGTTTTCCATCTCCTAGATGGGCCGCCTTCCACAGCTATTGAGCCCCACCTGCCCTTTTTACCTCGCCAGCCTAGTTGTGAGCCAGCTACCCTGACGTAGTTCAGCCGGTAGGTCGACACCGTTGCCCGGGGTGTGGCCGTTGCAGTGCATGTAACTTCGAGGAGCCATACGTCAGAGCTGGATACTGCGTGTGGACCAGTGCAGTTTAGCCACCTTGAGGGTGCGACCGCTTCCCTGCAAAGGTACTACCACTCACAAACACCCCATACACAAGAGCGAGAGTTGTTAATTAATAGTTGTTTCAAAAAATATCTACAAAGAACTTCGAAACAGAATTATCACAACCCCCACTGCTCAAAAGAAATACGACAGCTGTTTTTTTAAACGTAATAACACTTTTCCTCTGTCTATGTTTTTATAAATAAGCTAAGAAATATTCGCAACCTTGAAAGAGAGATAGCTAAGTCTAATAATAAATTGTCTGATTATACGAAAAATGGAATAAATCAAACAATTAAAACCGTAAGTCGCACCTTTACCAAAAGTGTATAAATAGGTGTGATTTCTAGCTGTATTTTTGAACACATCAGGGTCAGTTTTGTTTGTTGTGATGTAATGTGTGTGTGCGTATGCCTGTATGTGTATGCCAATAATAAGTATTTTAAATGAGGTTATGAGGCTATATATATATATATATGAGCATTATATTGTGTTGTAGGTGATGTAGTGTTTTCGTTTTTAGTAATATATTTGTGATTATTATTACTTCAAACGATGATGTATTGTAATGTAGTCTTGAAGTGATGTATAGGTAATGTAAAAAATAGTAATAAAAAAAAATACAAAAAAATTACAAAAAAAATGCTCGCCGACACTAGCTCGGCCAGAGTACTATTTAAAGTATTAGACCTTTTTAAGAATATCTCATGCCTCAAGATCAATAGCACAAAAACCGAGGGTATGTGGATTGGTTCATCAAAAGAAAGCAAAACACAGCCGTTTGGCATTAAATGGCCTAACGAGCCAATAAAAACACTGGGGGTGTACTTCACGTACGACCCAAAACTACTAAAAGAAAAGAATTTCATTAAACGTTTGGATAGTATTAAAAAAACTTATTAACATCTGGTCCTCTAGAGGATTATCTGTCTACGGCAAGGTTACAATCATCAAATCCTTTCTTATTCCAAAGTTTGTTTATGTTTGCTCGGTACTGCCTACACCTAAAGAATTAGTGAAAGAATTGAATCAACTATTATTCAAATTTTTATGGAATGGGACGGATAAGGTCACTCGAGTTTCGGCAATAAATAAATATGAGGAAGGTGGTTTAAAAATGCCGGATTGATTTTCTTTTTAAATTGTAACTCTGATATAAAGGATTACAACATCTCCTCTCAGTTCTACTGTGAAATGCTCTCATGGTGGTCGGATTTTCGTGACTTCTTTGCCTCTCAACGAGATAAGCAAAATATTATTTGGAATAATAAGGAAATTCGTATTGACAAAAGACCAGTCTTCTACAAAAATTATTTTGAGGCGCGAGTGATTCATATCCAAAACCTACATTTTGATTTAAATATAAACGATGCATTCAGCCACTGGGCTGACAAGATTACCAATAAGAGTTATTTGCAATTGGCGGGCCTTTGCCATTATATACCACCCTTTTTAAAGAATGTCAACATCATTTTCTGTCCATCTTCAGCTCCTCCTTCTTTCTTAATTGACAACAACATCTTTGACGTCAAAAAAAGAAATCAAAAGACTATTACTCACTTCTTGTTCGCAAAATAGCACAATTTCCTAATATCATAAATAAACTGCCGAACGATTTTACATTTTCTATCGATCAGCTGAGAAAAATCTTCAGTTTGCCAAAATCTGTTGTACTTGAATCTTATGTGAAAGGTTTTCAATTCAAAGTGCTCAACTCTATTTTATACACTAATAGAAAATTACACAGAATAGGCTTTAAAACAGACGACCTATGTTCATTTAGCAAGGCTGAACCGGAAACCTTGTACCACCTTTTTTTTATCAATGCCCCTATGTTAAACGATTCTGGAGTGAGTTTCAAGGTTACTGGCACCAAATCTCAAATCAGCAGGTTCATCTTTCCCTCCAAGATGTTTTATTTGGAATATTACCCAAACCATGCCCTTTACTCAACTTACAGAACTATATTATAATTGTTCATCATCAGAGAGGTTAACTCTGATATGCCTATCTATATATTAAACAGAACAAATGTCGGAAAAAATCAAATGCCGGAAAAAAATCAAATCCCGCTCGGGGCATTTGATTTTTTCCGACATTTGTTCTGTTTAATATATAGATAGGCATATCAGAGTTAACCTCTCTGATGATGAACACTTGTTCGAAATATGCCATATTACGTATATTTTATAATTATTGGAAAACTACTTAAATGGGACTGCAGAAGATGCGAAATTCAACCCAAAATCCAAGGATTTCGAACTAGAATTGCCATTAAATATGAAACGGAACGCAAGATCAAAAAGAAAGATTATTTTAAGAAAAATTGGGTACTAATCCCAAATTAATTTATGCAACATTTCCATTTTTCTGTTACTTACGTAACTATGGTATTATTATTATTATTATTTGAAATATTTGATGATGACATCTGTAATTGTTTTTTTCTTTCCTTTAACATTGTTATAAGCACTAGGTTAATTAAGGTATTCTCCCCTCTCTTGTATTTTTCGTATCCTAGTTTTGTAGTATTGTGAGCATGGTTATAATTATTCAGAGCAATGTTATCGCGTTTGTAACTTTCATGTGAATTGTCTACAAGTAAGTAATCTCAGTACTGTTAGTTATATTAGTGTGTTAAGTTTTCATTGTATAATGTAGAGTAATAATCGTAAGCTAATTATATAATTATTTTTGATTGTAAGTTAATTGTAAGTAATATATCATTTTTTAGTAACTTTAATTGTAAGTATTGTAAGTCACTGTTAAGTATTTTTTGTAAGTTATTATTATTGTGTGAAAAGCAAAATAAAAAAAGCCTCAAACTCGCTGGTTTTGCCGGATCTACAGTGAAAAAAATCTTTTATCTACGTGGTGGTATTGCAACACAAGGGCCCAAAATCATCATTTTCAGTAGTTCGTGAAGCACTTTGTCATTCGATTCTTTTGGACCTGGAGTAAAAAATAAGGATGAATCCACGTGATTGCGGTTTTCCAAAAAGACCCAAACTCTACAGTTTCAAATCTCAAACTGGCCGGTTTCGCTGAATCTGGAGTGAAAATAATCTTTAATCTACGTGGTGGTATTTCAACACAAGGGCCCAAAATTGTCATTTTCAGAAGCTCATGTCGTACTTTCTTATTCGATTCTTTTGGACCTGCAGTGAAAATAAGGATAAATCCACGTGATAGCAGTTTTCCAAAACGACCAAAACTGTACATGTTAAGTCTCAAACTGGCCGCTTTTGCTGGATCTGGAGTGAACAAAAGATTTAATTTAAGTTGTGGTATTTCAACACAAGGGCTCAAAATCCTTTTTTTCAGTTGCTCATATAGCACTTTTTTATTCGATTCTTTTGGACCTGGAGTGAAATGTAGGATGAATCCTCGTGATGGCGGTTTTCCAAAACGACCAACACTGTACATGTTAAGTCTTTTCCAAAGACTTAACATGTACAGTGTAAGTGTACTGTACAGTCTTAACATGTACAGTGTTCTTACAATCAGATAAGTCTCCTTTTTTGGCAAGCCTTACGATCAAGCCAGTCTTCCAATCTTCAGGCATGTTCTCGGACCAGATTTCTTGGAAGATCTACTGAAGGATGGTGGATATCAGAGTTTCTTCCGCTTTAAGCAGTTCAGCACAGATTCCGTCAGCTCCAGGCGCTTTGCCGTTTTTTTGCTTGATCTAGAGTGAAAATGATCTTTAATCTACGTGGTACTATTTCAACACAAGGTCAGAAATTTTTCCAAAATCATAATTTTTAGTGGTTCGTGTAGCACATTCTTGTTCGATCCACGTGATGGAAGTTTTCCAAAAAGACCCGAGTTGTACATTTCAAGACTCAAACTAGCGGTTTTGCTGGTTTTGGAGTATAAATAATGTTTCAACACAAGGGCTCAAAATCCTTTTTTTTCAGTTGCTCATATAGCACTTTTTTATTCGATTCTTTTGGACCTGGAGTGAAATGTAGGATGAATCCTCGTGATGGCGGTTTTCCAAAACGACCAACACTGTACATGTTAAGTCTCAAACTGGCCACTTTTGCTTGATCTCACTCACTCACTCAATCCTCTTCGTGCCCTTGGGCACATAAGGCCGTTACCAGATTCCGCCACTGCTGCCTGTTCTTTGCACTCTTTCTTAGCTCAACCCAGCTGAGTCCGCTTTCCCGCATCTCTTTTTCAACTGTCCGTCGCCAGGTCTCTTTTGATCGTCTCCTTGCTCTTTTCCCAGATGGAGTCCAGTGCAGAGCAACTCTGGGAATTAAAGATTGATCCATCCTGAGGACGTGTCCGATCCAGCGCCACCTTCTCTTCTTTTAAAGGTGTTGTTGTGGCTCGGCATTTGAAATGATGTTAGGCCAGAAGATGTTCAGTATGCGGCGTAGACACCGATTTAGGAATGTGTCAAGTGTGTGGCAGATGGCTTTTGTGGTCTTCCATGACTCGCACCCATACAGCAACGTGGTGAGGACGTTACTCTTGAAGAAGCGGAGTTTAGTCTTTAGGGTGATCCTCTTGCTTTTCCAGATGTTCTTGAGGGAGGCAAATGCTTGTCCTGCCTTGGAGAGCCTCTGACTCTGAGTCTCCATCGGTGGTCATCTTGGAGCCAAGGTACGTAAACTCGTTGAATTCTTCAACTATCTTCCCATGCAGGGTGATCGGCGCATCTGAGCGATCGTTCATTCTCATGTGTTTGGTTTTCTTGGGGCTGACCTTAAGACCAAGCACAGCAGCTGTAGATGGCAGACCTTCGGTCATGGCCTGCCTGTCTGTGTGGCGGTGGGCTAAGAGACAGATGTCGTCTGCAAAATCAAGGTCGCTGAGCACATCAGAGAGAGTCTATCGAAGGCCTCTTTGATCTTGTGTAGCGTTCTTCATGACCCAGTCAATACAGAGAGAGAATAGAAACGGAGAGAGTATGCACCCCTGCTTTACGCCCGTTTGAACGGTAAATGGCTCTATCACCTGGTTTTCACAGATGACCTCCTGGGCTTGGCAGTCGTGATACAGCATCCTGATGACATTCACTACCTTGAATGGTATTCCGTAGTGTCGAAGGATGCACCATAGCGTTTCCCTGTGGATGCTATCGAAGGCTTTTTTCTAAGTCTATGAAATTGGCATAGACTGTGCTGTTCCATTCCTTCCCCTGCTCAAAGATCTGCCTGAGAGTAAAGATGTGGTCACTGCAGGATCTCCCTTAACGTAAGCCAGCATGCTCTTTACAAATGTCCTTCTCCAGGGCAGCAGTCATGCGCCCTAGTATGATCTTACTGAACACTTTGCTTGTGAGACTCAGGAGTGTTACACCCCTCCAGTTCTTACAATCAGATAAGTCTCCTTTTTTTGACAAGCCTTACGATCAAGCCAGTCTTCCAATCTTCAGGCATGTTCTCGGACCAGATTTCTTGGAAGATCTACTGAAGGATGGTGGATATCAGAGTTTCTTCCGCTTTAAGCAGATTCCGTCTGCTCCAGGCGCTTTGCCGTTTTTTTGCTTGATCTAGAGTGAAAATGATCTTTAATCTACGTGGTACTATTTCAACACAAGGTCAGAAATTTTTCCAAAATCATAATTTTTAGTGGTTCGTGTAGCACATTCTTGTTCGATCCACGTGATGGAAGTTTTCCAAAAAGACCCAAGTTGTACATTTCAAGACTCAAACTAGCGGTTTTGCTGGTTTTGGAGTTAAAATAATGTTTAATCGACGTTGTGGTATTTCATCACAAGGGCCCAAAATCGTTATTTTCAGTGGCTCATGTAGCACCTTATTCGATTGTTCTGGGCCTGGAGTGAAGGGTAGGATGAATCCACGTGATGGCATTTTTCTAAAAAGACCCAAGCTGTACATGTTGTCTCAAATTCGCTGGTCTTGCCGGATCTACAGTGAAAAAATCTTTAACTTACAGGGTGGTATTTCAACACAAGGGCCCAAAAGGCCCAGTCCATCCGCAAGGATTCATGAAGTTGTGAACGTTTTCCCCAAAGTTCGTTTCTACTTATGGCAGTATATTAAACATCTGAGCAAATGCCATTCACCTTTTAATGCCATTTAGTTCCATAGATCGAAATTGTAAGGTGAATTATCAGGCCAAAACCAAGCTTCAAGGTGACGGAAATTACAGTAAAAACCCACATATAAGAACCTAACATTTAAGAACCTGTTAGGCTAAAACTTTTATTTTAAACCCTCTTTTCATAAGAACTTATTAAGCCTAAAGTTTTTAATAGGTTCTTATTTCATAAAAATGAAAGCACAGATGAAAAAAGACATGCATCCTAGTACATTGGGAAGATAAATTTACTGTATGGTTATCATCTAAACTGTATTCTAGATAACTATTTAAAACAGCAATATATTCCATATCACATATGCCCTGTAGTTAGTTACCGGTATCTGTGTTGATCGCTAGTGCCCCAATCAAATTAAGAACCTGTTTAAGAACCTAAGTAACCTAAAACCCCACTAAATACCATTTCTATAAGAACCTATTTAGGCTAAGTTGGAAAAATTTAGGTTCTTATACGTGGGTTTTTACTGTAGTGCAAATGTCCAAATGTTATACAAACATACGAAGATCGACAATATTTTCCCTGTTGTTTACTGAATTCTGGACTCGTTCGTGGGATGTCTGAAAGCTGTTTATGAACCAGAAGCAAGTATTCAAGGAGAAAAGGCAACATTGTGTTAATCAAGGGAACATTCTGTTAATCAACGCGATAATCTTGATTTGGTTTGATGGCCACGCTGAAAGCTTCGTGTTCAATGGCTGTCACGCAATCTACGGCAAAATGTTACCTTGGCTCTCGCTTGAAAGGAATACAACTTGCAGCCAAATCATAAATACTTTGGCAAGAAACCACAGGCGTTGGTTTTGTCGAAGGCGTTCAAACGGCGAAATCCGGATAATGAGATCGACAGCAGCAAGGAGGCCGTAATTGTATGGTACTGGCCTGGGAGTGTGGAATCGGCCGAAGCGGTAAAAACAGCGAACCGTTAAAAAAATGAATTCGCTGGCCCAATTTTCAACACTGGCTTTAAAAAACATTTTTCCTTTGTATGGTGAGTAACTTGCAGTTTGTTTTATATTTGTATCTTCCCGGACCCTTAAGAAACTGGAATTCGAAAATGCCTAGTTTTGCGACTTTTGAAAATGTCGCGAAGCATGTCTTCTTACTTTGCATGCAGATTGTGAATGGTGTACAGAGGTTTGTTCTAGTATACATTTAAACAACCGAGGTGCAAGTGTTATGTTGATGTAAATTGTCTGTTGCACGAATAAATCTAGAGATAAACGCTGCTAAAGTTGACCTAAAACCACAACTTTTGTTATGCCACTGGGGCAATTTTTTGGGGGTGGTCTGTTCTCGAAAACAATAGTCAATCAATCAAAAAATGTTACCATATTTATGTTACCACATAAATATGGTGGAGATCAGCCGAACCCTTTTCCGACATTTTTCTTTTCTGTCTGGATTTCCCAGACGCAAACTCTTAAACACGTCTGCCAGCAGGGCCTTGCTCTTATCAACATCACGTGTACGCCGCGCGTCTGTCACCTGCTCCACGAATTACGAGGAGATTTTGGTCGGTTGATAATCGATGGTCCGATAGACTTTCTTGATGATCGCCCCATGTTCCACGTACCAAAGCAGCAGCGGTACATAGAACAAAAGCTTTTCCGCGAACAACGCACCAACGAGCATATTCCAGCATGTACTGTGACACCACTCTCTCAGGCACATCTTTGTTGTAAAAGAATGGTGGCATCTCTTCAAAATTCCTCCACAGACGTTCTGGGATCTCAATGTTGACTTTTGCAAATCCAAACCACTTGCCTGCGTTTAGTGTTTGTGTCAGCCGCACTGCCGCCGGCTCTGCATCATCCGTGTAGTCACAGACTTGTTCCTTATCACAGGTTCTCTCAACATTGTTGACAGATAGAGCACGTTGGCGTTGTATCCCAGGATGCGCTTACAAACTTTCGCATCTTGGTACTGGTGACCTCTTATTCTCCCCCCCCTCCCTCCCCCCACGACTGCGCCTTTTAGCATTTCATAAGCTTCTGCGCCCGGGCTGTACAGATCAGCTCAGCTCAACGCTCAATCGAACTCTTTAGCAAATAGTGCAACTCAATGCTCACAGCATCTTTCAAAATGTCAATTCCCTCTCTGTATAGAAAGCTCGCATCTTTTCAAATGCTTCCAAGCCCGGCGCCACATCGAGATTGTTGTAGTAACGCAGCCAGTCTGCAAACGTTCGCATTCCATTCACTCGGGAAAACTTCTTGCAGGCTCGCCATTCTGATGTAAACTATTGGATTTTGTCCAATATCAGTATAATACGTAGTGAGAGTCTAGTTAATCACTACCTGGGCGTATCGCGTGCTTGCGTGATGACCCAAGTTCTGTTATCATATCGTAGCAGATCTTAGCCTAGCAGCGTTTTTTTTACCCACCCTCCCACCCGCGAGCCGCATAAGGGGGCGGCTTTCGGTTTTGCCTACCCCTTGTTGCGGCTTTGCTTTTTCCGGCAAACAATAAAGTCAGCGTATTTGTATATAGCCGTTGCTGTTTGATGTCTCCATATTACTCGTTACCTTGTTGATTGACACGTAGGATTATACAGTAAAAACCCGCGAGTAAGAACCTATCGTTTTTTAGATTAGCTTAAACAGGTTCTCACATAAAGGGTTATTAACACAAATTTAGGCTTATTAGGTTCTTAATTTCTGTGGAAAAAATTCAATGTTGTAAAATAGAGATTTTAGTGGTATTCGGCCTTTTTCTTGTATAAAATTTGCATTCTGTTGCATCCGGGATAATAAGGCTTCTAGGTTACGTATCTCCAAAGAGGATCCAGAATTTTAAACTTATCATATAATCAATTTAGAAAATTAGAACCTGTTTTCAAATTTTAGGCTAAACAGGTTCTTATAAAAATGGTACCTAATTTGCAAATTTTAGGCTAACAGGTTCTTAAATGTTACGTTCTTACTAGCGGGTTTTTACTGTACTTTCAAAACAAAAGAGTTTTTCAGTCTTGAATACCAGTCCGGATAATCTGGCAACCCTGGCTAATCAATCTTTTCCATTCAACCACTCATACGGAAGCCACGATTTTTCGATTTTTCGACGGCACATCCATAAGTTTTAACCAATTTTTCATAACTTGTCCCTGGGCCGATGTAATTGATGACATCAAGAACGCAGAAGCCTGGGGTCAGCATGAACGTGGTCAATGTCCCATTTTTCGCCACCTTGACCTTGGCAGCTGTGTCAGCCAATCGTTCGGCGAAGTGCTTTTTGATCAGGTTCAGGTCATAGTGCCCATTGTTGAAGCCGAGGACAAGGACCTGGTTGTACCATTCCTCGATTTTGGTGCGCTACATTTTTGGAAGCAGATTTATGTTGTCGGGACTGTACGCCGCTCGCACCTCAGCCCGAATGTTTGGCTCTCGCAGCTTTAACTCTTCCATAAACTTTCAGATCAGCTATTTAGGTTGGCCGTTGCAGATGTGCGTGGGTCCTCGGTCAAGGGTATCGCCGATGCTCACCGAGATCGGCACGTGTTCGCGTTCGATCGTGAGCTCAAGCGTCGGATGTTTGCGCCTTGTCTTGTCTTGGTACGATTCGAAATCAAAGAAGATAGCGTGGGAGTTGCTCCATGTCCGTGGCTTGCAAACCTCCGACAGCTCCCTTCCCACACTTCCCTTCCCATGACGATGTAGCCAGCCGCTCGGAGCACTCTTGTGCGTTCCACAGTCTGCGTTTCTGGGGCGTACCCGTCCACTGGGTAGCCCACAAGCCACCTCTCACCCCCGTGGCCACACACTGCCTGATGGATGTGAATTTTCCGTCTCCGCTATTCTAGAAAGCCGCAAAAGGGATTCTTTGGAGGTGCTATACTTTGAGAAGAAGGCCTTCTCATAAGTTGTTTGCGGTGCTTCGACTCGCCCGGGCAGTGGATAACCGTCTTTTCTCGGGCACAACTTTGAGCATGTCGCAGAAAGTTGCAAGATTTTGTGATGGCGCCTGACAATAAACACGCATACATTTTCGCCAGCTTTGCAACATCCTTGATAACAAACACATGCCCCTCATAAACACTGATTGTCAGAATGTTCTTCAGTCAGGCAATTCAAAACAGGAGCGCCTCGGTTGAGATGTATTTCAACCTCACCCAATTCACCAAGAGCTGTTCAAGGGTAGCCGTGTGAAACAGTTCTGAGTTTTAAGAATCTCTTCACAAGTTCACGAATTGCTCTTGTGCTTCAATCTGGTCTTGCTCCACGGTGCACCGCAATGCAGCGCCAGACACAAGTTGTCCCAGTAGGTATCCAGCGCCACCATCACCCGCCAATGTGCAAGGCTGCGCAGCCAGTGTGGCAATGGGCCTGTGCCAAACAGTGGTTGCCAATTAAGCACCACCTTCACATTGACATCAGAATATCACTTTGTGTTCGGTCTTTGTGTTCGGTCTTCTTAAGTATATCATCTAAACACAGTTATAATACTAGGCTAGCATCAAAATCAACCTACTATATCAACCGTGTTAGAACTAATTATGGCAAATTTAATCTACACTTTTCTGGTCCCTCCATCTGGAATAACTTGGATGAAGAACTAAAAAGTCTATCTCTTCATTCATTTAAGCAAACTATGAAAAAGCATTATTTAAGTACTTATGGTTAATGCTGGCTTAGTATTTTAATTCTCTTTTCGCTCGTATTAAACTAATATTAACAAATTTTAGTTCAAACATTAACTGGTACTGTTTTTCTTTTTTTTTTCCCATGTTCCCTTTTTTCCCTACTTTTCTAAATTAAATTATCACTTATACATACTTAGTTACATTGTACTTATTTATATTTATTTTATTTTATTTCATTTTGTCTGCATGGTACTTAATTACTTAGTAATTGTCTTATTTTACTTCTGTCTTCTTTTATGTACAACCTTGTCAAAGCAATTA
>NC_135758.1:15517762-15525262 GCF_052425735.1 Oculina patagonica
CGATGGAGCTCAATAGCCTTTCTCGCTATATTAAGTCTAAGGAAACCTTTATTGAATTCTTAGAGGACACGAAGGGCTATTTTCTTAGTGAAATCCGCCGTGCATGATTATTTTTTTTTTTTTTACATCTTTTAGAGAATTCGCGTATTTTCATGTCTTAAATCTTTTTTTAGCATGTTCTTTCATTTCTTTAATATATTTTAAAACTTTTTAAATGTATTTTTATAACAAGACCCCCTTTTGAAACAGTGCTCAGTACACTGACGGGGTTATCCTATATAAATATTCCAAGCAATAATCAATGATTATGGAGAGCGTTCGAAGCGTTTTGAAGAGATAAATTAATGCAAGTGTGCAAATTTAGTTCTTTTAGCAAAATGCTTTTGCCCCCCGCGCCCGCCCCCCTATCGTACTAACATAATTGTAGGCATGAAGTGTGGTTTATTCCATTTTGAGGTAGTGTGTGACGTTTAAGATGTTCTAACTGGGGTATTGAGTCGGTGGGGGTGGTGTTTTTGTGCCCGTTTGAGGATGGTACAATGGAAACCAATCCATTCAAACCGTGGGATTTGTTACGAACTGGGACTGGCCTATTATCGAACCTAGGAGCGCGACGAGAATGGACAACACACTAACGATTTTTCCGTTTACTTGGACAGTGCACTCATTAAAACAAGGAAGGATATCAAAACCAATTAAAGCCTACACCGCTAGGCCGCAAAAAATTATTTTAGAAGACATTAGAAAGCAATTAGTTTCGTCACACCAACGTCCACAATGACCTTAAGCCGCAAAGACAGTGCGCGAAAAACTTTCAAACTCTGCCTATGTGTCTTGGATAAATTGGTAATAAATAATTAAATTTTGCTCTCTTTTGAATGATTTACTTGGTATCTTCACCTTGGTGTTTGAAGCGCATCTTGTGAATGAGCGAAGCTATTTAGTTATAATTTTAGCTCCGTTATTGCCACAAATGCATCAAAATCCAAATGATACTGCCCCTTTAAGGGGGGTCCTTCTTAACTACAGATCTAGAACAGTTGCTAAGGAATTTCTCAAGATGGTTTTTGGTGGCAAGCTTTTTTGAAGCGTTCGGCAATGCTTAACGGTGAATTTTTGGTGGGGAGGACAACTGAATTGAAAAAATTGATATTGCACGCGCTTAACTAGTGCCAGTCCCAAACCGCGCGCTAGAATTTGAAATCCCTAAAACTTTTGAGAGAAAAGTTCGATTTTTTTCAAAGATTTAGAGATAACATAATCCTTCGTATGGAATTACCATTTACATGTAGGAAAGGAACGCTACTGAAGAAAGTCCAAAAATACGAGTCTTTATTACGCCATTACTTTAATAATAATGCGAATTTCCTAAAAACCATACGAAGAATTAAGCACACGGAGGTTCTTTATCTGTTGACACTGATTTTTGTTCTTATATCTAAACGCCCTTTCAGTTTTAGGGTTTTTTCTATTCTGGTCACGTGACTTGTCAAATACGGCCGTGTTTTGAAACTTTTGAAGGACTCTTCAATAGAACTAAGTTGTGCAAAAATCTCATCCATAGGAGGTTCGGTTTCCAAAATTTGACAGTGAGAAATCTTTCTGAACAACAAATTGGTAGTTAAGTAGGACCCCCCTTAAGTCCTCGGAAATGCGATTTCCAGCGTTTTGAGGGATGATTGTGGACTGTTTAATACCTTAACAAACCATCTCTTTTTAAAGCTATTTTATAAAACAAGGACTACGTTTAAGTCTTTACAATAATCGAGAGCAACTGACACCTAGAAAATGAAATTAAAATCACTATAATATATTTGTCTTCGCTATTTAATGTGTTCTAAAACGTCACACTTAAGATTCCTCAAAAATGGGATCAACGATTAACATTCTACGAGGTTGTTGTTATCACTTCTGACCTCAGACAAACTTAATACAACTTGGCTAAACATTTTCCATCGAAGGGAAACATATTCAGACTGAAGAAAACAAGAAAACTAAAAAGACCTTAGTTTGGTCAGCAGCGAGTGTAAACCACTCCAGGATTATCAGCTGATGTTACTGGAATTATACTTGCAATTCGCAACAACAGCCGAGGTGGATGTTCGGAAAGATTTCTGGATCACAAGCATGTAGATAGACAGAAAGTGTAATCAATAAAGTTGTCATTTGCTAACCTAAGGGAAATTTGAACAAAAACAAATTGACTTTCTTCGAACCTGTAAGGCAGGTTGAAGCGCGTCTGGTTTGTCCGTCTCTGATTGCCATTTTCTCACGCAACGATCTTATTCAATGTCGAGAGTCTGTGGGTTTGGGAGATCTGACATATACATCTCGGAGACTTAAGAGGCTGTATCTGTAATAGTGGTCTGCCCGATCTGGCTTGTTAAATAGATTTCGCTCTTTTCTAGTGTGTTGCAAGACTTTCATGTACTTATACTAAAAACACAATTCGCTTGACCGGATCATTAATTTTTTTCGAGTTTTTAAGGATTTTCGGTTCACCCGAACGAGCACTTGTAACGACCACTGTCAAGGCTTAAATTTACCACAACTTTGAAAATTAATTAAAAAAGAACTAACAACTTCTGTACCAAACAAACACTACAGCCTGTTAAATTATGTCTTTTTAATTTATCACACCAACTTTAACGAACATTGAGCTCGAATCAAGCTAGCAGCAAAACATTAACGACACCCCTATCACACACCTTGATGAAACACTTGAAAACGGCTCAGATTCAAACTTTATTTTTGAAAAAGTGAGGCGGTCTACTTCAATCAAACCAACGCAGCCAAAAAAGTAGATGTAATAGAAAATGTTCCAGGATTATCAGCTGATGTTAGAAAATGTTCCATTGCTTCCATTTTTAAACACGATTTATTCTCTTTCAGTTGAACTGCAATGCATTTATATCTAATCTTTGTTTATTTCTGAAGGTGTGAGGTATGTCTGCGAGGCCAGTTGATGAAACTCTTCGTCCTGACGAGTCCCTCAAAATGGCTGCAAACATGAAGATCTTCGAAATTGGGCAAGTTTACACAGCTGTAAATATTTCATTAAGACGATACCAAAAGGTTTTTTTCGATAGGAACATTTTCTATTACATCTACTTTTTGGCTGCGTTGGTTTGATTGAAGTAGACCGCCTCACTTTTTCAAAAATAAAGTTTGAATCTGAGCCGTTTTCAAGTGTTTCATCAAGGTGTGTGATAGGGGTGTCGTTAATGTTTTGCTGCTAGCTTGATTCGAGCTCAATGTTCGAGAAAGTTGGTGTGATACATTAAAAAGACATAAATTAATAGGCTGTAGTGTTTGTTTGGTACAGAAGTTGTTAGTTCTTTTTTAATTAATTTTCAAAGTTGTGGTAAATTTAAGCCTTGACAGTGGTCGTTACAAGTGCTCGTTCGGGTGAACCGAAAATCCTTAAAAACTCGAAAAAAAATTAATGATCCGGTCAAGCGAATTGTGTTTTTAGTATAAGTACATGAAAGTCTTGCAACACACTAGAAAAGAGCGAAATCTATTTAACAAGCCAGATCGGGCAGACCACTATTACAGATACAGCCTCTTAAGCAATGTCTACATTTGTGTCCGCATCAATTGAAGGAAGCGCTTATATAAAACAAATTTTAGACTGGCATTTTGTTTCGTTCTCTTATGTTTTTTCGTCAGAAACCGCTTTTGTTAGAATTTTTTTCTCTCAGTTTAGGGGATTCGACAGAACCCCTCGAACCACCCTTGAATCCTCCCCAGTCGGTACATTTGTTTGGCACAATAGCCAAAGAGCTACACAGCTCGTTAGATCTGTTTGGTACATTGCATAAGGCCAACGAGTTACAACAGCGTGGCGATTCTTCATCGAGCAGGTTGACAACACGAACTGCAATACAGCACAACTGCGTACTTTTGAATGACATTGCGTACTGTTAAAAATGAATATTCAATGGTGGAGTTCGAGTGAATTGAAGAGATAAATGAATTGAATTGAAGAGATAAATGAATGTTTATTTCTTGTGTAAAGTGCGATGAACAGACAGAATGCTATAACGTAAGCTAACAATTTAAGTAAGCCGAGTGCTTCATATACCGCAAACTATGACGTCGTACTAACCGAGTTCCACTGAGGTTTCTCATACGTGACAGCGTACACGAAATATTTGGGAGTATTCTTCTCTGGGTAATAGTAATCGATAATCACTCGTTATTTCCTCGTAACCCGAAGTAAACGACCGACGACAACGTATGACAATCGGAACTAATCAAATGTTAAATAATTAGGGCATTTGCTACGTCAACAAACGTCAGCACCATGTGCTTTCATGACAGTCGCATACAGCTGATCAAAAGTATTGTTCATGCGCTAAAAAACAATAAATTATTGGACGTTTCGAGACTTCTGTCTCTTCATCAGCTTAAAAATGCCGTTAACAGACAGCACGCGTGTGTACATTTAAATAAATTTAAATGAGTCTTCGCCATAAGCGTGCTTGCACTGGCGTACAGTCAACAATCTTTCAGTTTTTGATATGTATCAATCTTTGATATGTTGCTTTTCAAATTCACTTGCAGAATAATTAAAGGAAAGTAGAAAAAACTTTTGTAGTAGGTACGCTTTCCTTTTTCTGCGTTGATCGCTTTCGCCATGTCTCATACCATCAGCGCACGCCCTGAAGTTGAAGGTATTCGTCAGCGTCCCCACATGGGCAAATAGCAGACGCTAAATTAGGGCGCTAAATTAACGAATCAGAGCATGCGTTTCACTTAGGTTGTGCTACAAAAAAATTATGCAACATCACCTTGCACATACTTATTGCTTATTACTTCTACCCGTATTTCTTTGCTACACTGTTGAAGCTTGTTATTTTGACCCTTCCTCCACACCTCTACTTTATGCCAACTATACACCTTATTCATAAATAGCGGAACGCGCGGAAGAGTTTGGGTCGAGTACATGAAAGCGAGGCGAGTGAGGCTTCGGCTTCGAACCAAAACAAAGAAAAGTATGGCGAATTGAAGTAGTATTTGATAATTCTTGAAATATCTCGTCGGTTAGAAAGCGATTCTTGGCTGTTGATGTCAACCATTGGAATCCCTGGTTTGATTGCATATACAGT
Source organism: Oculina patagonica (assembly GCF_052425735.1). NCBI lineage: Eukaryota > Metazoa > Cnidaria > Anthozoa > Scleractinia > Oculinidae > Oculina > Oculina patagonica. The sequence goes on from NC_135758.1 coordinate 15,522,877, forward strand.
CGTATGGATGCGAAGTCAACACAAATCATGGAAAAATTTCGTCGGAAAACCGCATCGATGTTCTGAATCTCCCCACTGCCTTCTTGTGTACAGTTGTTATCCGTATTACTATAGTTTCGTTTTAATGGAAGACTTTTTAAGCTGACAAAAAGGCAGAGGATATAGATATTATAGAGACTATAGCGATTTTTGCACGTCTCTGGATATGGAAAGTAAAAAAGAAATCGCCAACATTGTGCGACTAGCGACTACGCAAACAGGTTAAAAATATTTCAGTTCAGTCTATTGTTTTACAAAACTTTCACCCACTAAACTCAGCAGTTGAACCCGAGCATTCAAATGTATACACAATTTAAGAATCGCAAATTGATCAGTATATATGGACAAAAAATCAGCAAGACGATTTGTCATCAAAGAAGTGCTTAAATTCTGAATTCAGCAAATGTATCGGAATATTTAAAATTGCAAGAATCTTACTGCTGTAAAATTCATTTCAATTTGAAAAGTTTAAAATTTGAAAGCTCGCTCTTTATACCCTATTTCCACTTTCCTTGGCCTTACTTATTCTAAAATTTAAGGATTTGTTACGAGTAACGTCTATAAAGAGTGATTAACCGTTGTGAACAACATTTTAGCTTATTATAAATTAATGCGTTTGGAGGCAAAATACTGAAGAAACCTTGTGTCTTTATACACATAATCGCGATTTTTGCTTACCGTATCAAGAGACTTGTTAATTTTTTTAACAAGCTCCATAGTCTTTTCTATATCGTGTTTTTTTCCTCTGCCTTCCTGCAAGCTTCTCGGGTCTTCCATAAAAAGGAAACTGGAAAGTAGTCTGGATTACAATTGTACACGAGTAGGCAGTGAAGAGACTGAGAGGATCGATGCGGTTTTCCGACGAAATTTTTCCATGATTTGTGTTGAATTCGAAACCATACGGCCATATCTGCAGTTGACAAACCAGAGATTCCAATGGCAGTCATCAAAACCTAAGAATCGCTTTCTAACCGACGAGATATTTCAAAAATTAACAAATACCACTTCAATTCGCCATACTTTTCTTTGTTTTGGTTCGAAGCCGAAGCCTCACTCGCCTCGCTTTCATGTACTCGACCCAAACTCTTCCGCGCCTTCCGCCATTTATGAATAAGGTGTATATTCTAATTAATGCGCTGCCTTGAACCTGCAAAATACAATGCATAAGGCTCAATTACCAAGCACTAGAAACATGTACGCATTGCAAGCCTATTTTTCATAAACGCCCTGATGAAGGATTCTGCGACAGCTTGGCAACAGCCATTCATGACGTCACGGATACGTCACCAAATATTTGTTTCAATATTTCTCGACTTGTTTACAAACGTTCCTAAATAGTGATTAATGTGCCCCTGAAAGATCTTCGGGGCGGCCAATTTTTGCTGTCTTCACAAAATATAGGCACGCTAAGCGTGCAGGAGTTATTTCTTCAATTTATGGGGTGGCTTGGGGTGAAACTGGATGATTGTCCTGTTGAGATGGTTTATGCCATGGGTTGAGCTATTTGTGTATGGCGGCCCACGGAGTCACTTTTTTGCACAAAATTTGCTTGCAAACAAAATAACTTTTACGTGCATTTTGCTACATCAGAACTGTTTTATTCAATATGTAAATTTTCATCACTTTTGTAACATGAGACCTTTGTTTTTTAAAAACGAACGTAACACGATACCCTTGTTTTTCTCGAGAAAGCCACGTTTCCATATAGACATTGAACGAAAAGTACTATAATAAACGAAGTAATAAACGCATCAAATAAAAAACCACTTTCTTCGGAAAAGTTCTTTAAGGCGCAGTACACCTGGGGTATTTGTTTCCTGTCAAAACTGTTCAACAAAGATTTTCGTTCATTCTATTCACAACCTAAATTCTATTCAACAAACAAGAACTAATTGAGTTATCAAATTGTCACGGAATGGCACGCTCTTATAATCTTATTCTGTTTTTGCTATCGATCGTAGTTGCTTTTAACAGCAAAGTTAATACTTGTACCGGTTCATTAAATGTTTGAACGAGATGTTTTACAGTAGATTTCAGTTTACTTTGGCCGCCCGCTTTGCCAAGTTTGTTGGGAAATTGGAAACTTTGTTATGAAGTTGCCAATTACGTTGCGAGTTTGTGAATCAAATTGCGAACTTCGATAAGTTCCCAACTTCAGCCCGACTGAACTTTCGAAGTTTTGGTAGTTGAGGAGAAACAAGACTTGCTGCTCGAAAGTCATGGCGATTTCTGAACTCAGTGCCATAGCAAGGGTAAAATAAGTGAGGGGGCACGCGAGCGCCGGAGGCGCGAGCCGCTAGGGGGGTCGGGGGGCATGCCCCATCAGAAAATTATAAAATCTAGAAGC